>NW_024609872.1:1825773-2004386 GCF_016920785.2 Ixodes scapularis
GACTCGTTTAACGAACAAATGTCCCTAAAACGGGTGTGGACCGTGTATAACACCATACTCGGCAAGCGGAAGGAAGGGAACACATCCTCGAATATTGCGCTGGGTGTGAACAAGAGCGGAGAGGAGATCCTCGAAGAGACCGGGGGTGTCTACTTCCCCCAACCCGCAACGGAACCAGACAAAGTCATTTATGAGGCGGAGGACGACAGCGGGAAGCCCTACAAGGCGGATTTCGCTGCATTGAAGCTCGAAGCGGCCATCGAGAGGGAAAACCAGAGGAGCACGGCGGGTTCCGATGGGATAAACAACGTGATCCTTAGTAACCTTGACGCCGCGCATAAGAGCAAGCCCCTTGAGCAGATCGATCTGACCTGGCGCGAGGCGCGGATCCTAAATGAGTGTAAACTCTCTTCGGTCTGCCCAATCCACGAGCGTTCCTACACCGTGGCCCGATCCCCAAACACGGGAAGAAGCCGAAAAGACCGCAGAACACGATGCCCATCTCGGTCACATCTGTCATCTGAAAACTAGGAGAAAGAATGGCCCTGGCAAGGATCGACTGCATCCTCGACGAGAATGAAGCCTTCCACACGTATCAAAGGCCTTTGACACGCTCCCTCACGCTACCATAATGGACACCACGAAAAGATTGTGAATACGAGGAAGACCGTTAAACGTCATTAAGACATTTCCGCACGGAAGGAGGTACAAGGTCAAGTCTGGCAAGCACGATAGCAGCGAACGAACGTTACAACGCGGTGGGGTTCCCTCAGGGCGCAGTCCTGTCTCCGACACTTTTCAACAACGCCATGATCCCGCTGATATGGGAACTGCTCAATTACCGGCAATGAAGCTCTACAAATTGGGAGATCCACCTAGTGGCTTAGCAACGTGAAGGGGGAGGGGGGCGGGGAGGGGCCGGAGGGCCCTGGGCCCTGGGTCCCGGGTACCAGGCGTCCTAGTCACATGGGGGGTGCCACCTCTGGCAGCACAGCCCCCCCCCCCCCCCCTTCTTTACTGGTTGGTTGCGATCTCGGGAATTGAATTGAAGGGTTGGGAGGTGGGGAGGGGGTGGCTTCGACGGACATAAGGGCCCCAGATGCCAGATGGCCTAGCTACGCCAATGGATCCACCCGAGGACTGCGTGCCGCGCGCGCCTAAGAGTGGTTTCCGAAGGTTCCGAAGCGTAAAACTGCGACGGCTACGAGCAGGAGCGGCAATAACACCCGCTCGTCTAAAAAAATAGAACGACGCCAAAAGTATCACAATGGACCCTGAGCAGATCCAGCAGGAACCGGACTGGTGTCCTAACTGGAAGGCAGACGTGGCAACTGACGGACGACACCTCCAGTGGGAATGTGCGACGTTCTCAGAAAACGTTTTGCGGCCCTCGACGCGCCGAAACCGTAGAACAGTCTGTCTATGCTGGAAAAAGCGGTGGAGAAACTGCATCTTGACGTCGCCGGTGGGAGGAGCCTAATCTCCATCACCAAGAAACTACATCGGAAGAGAACTGCACCGTGACGTGTCCGGTGACGTCGCCGAACAGTGGCGATTGAGTTGAAACTACATCGTTCTTTTTTTCCCTACAGGGAATTTCGGAGAATTGCCGAGTACGCTAGCGCACACCAGCTCGGAGCACGTGGAGCGAAAGCTCGTGCTGCAGAACCCAGGGATCGTGGGTTCAATCCCCGCTCCTGCTCGTTTCGATCTGCTGGATGAGCATCGTACCGGCGTGCGGTCGTGTACTGCGTGATGCACGTAAAAGACCCCGGGCTAGCAGTCGTACTGCACTGGCTAAATTGCTTATCTACAGGTGGTAACAATGTCACCATGTTCAGGCAGACTAACCTCCTGCTGTATAAACAACTAACGACAAATTTTACTTTTTGACTATGTTTGACTGCGTTAGTGCAACTTCTCTCGTGCTGCACGAGAAAGAACAAAATGTTCCTTCGGGGGTTAAATTTTCGGTGAAGTAGGAAGCAAAAAAGAAGAAAAGAGAATATTTCCCTCAAGTTGGGCTCGTAGTAGATGAGGGGGAAGAAGAGAATCAGTTGTTAGTCCCACGGTGTGTATGGTCTTTTCTTTATATGTATGTTTATTCTAGTTCAGCTGGCCTGACCTGAAGTAGTTGCTTTAAAATAAAGCATATATCTCTCTCTCTCTACCTGAAGTATGAACGAACTAGCTCAACTTAAGCCTGCTACCGTTGCTTGCTTGACTTTTCGCTCAGCCAAATCGCTTATATGGGGTGCACTCAAATGAAAACACAATCGTATTAATTCGTGTAAGAGTATTTAGAATATTTATCGATCACGCCGGTGAACTTGCATCGCTCGAAGAACTTCCTTTTTGTGAGCGCCTTCTCTGCTTGAGTTTGTTGGAAACACAGCCACTTCGAGCCGAGGCAATCGATGATAGCGTTGGTGACATCACCAAGTACGTGACTCACAGAGTACTGGAGAACACCAATGTTTTCGTCGCTCCCGACGGTTCCCTGGAAGCCGCCAGCGGCGTAAAAGCGTAGAGCTGCGAGGACTTCTTGTTCGACCGTCAGCACATGGGGCCCTTCACAACAACGCTGGAGCTTTCCGCGAAGCTGCTGCACAGCCTGCGAGCCACCCCTTTGGTCAGCCGGTATTCGCCCACAAACCTCGCATCGCTCGTCTCGAAAGCATCCCGGCGATCTTTAAAAACTCGATCCGCTGGCGAACCCAACAGTAGAGATGCATATGTTAGGGTCGCCATCTTTTACGATGCAGATTGATCTCTGGCTTCGCCTCGACCACTCAGTTAACTGCATCGTCAAAATGCATCGTGACGACATTTTGACGTCACCGCTAACTGCATCATTTTACGAGCATAGCTCGAACTGCATAGGGAAAAACTACATTTCAACGCCATGTCACGTGACCCGAGAGAAAAGCCAATCAGTGCCCGATGCAGTTTTCTACATCATGTAGTTGGCGTTCCAGCATAGACAGACTGGCCTCTTACACTTGATGCTTGATTCCGACAGGTGGGAGAGGAACAGAGAACAAAGTCGGTCTTGGCTAGCTTGCTCTGATTCGTTGGAGAGTATGGCCTGGACGTGCACATATAAAGTCGCCTTCGAAGTACACCCGCATTTCCTTCTACTCCTTTCCCACCATTAATCCCCAGGCCTGACTATACCGTAGCGTAAATCGTCAGTGCAAGAATCTTCCAGCCCCCTCCTCTCTACCGGAGAACGGGCCAAGGCGATCGTCGTTGATTCTGATCTAAAACGATCTCTCACTCAGATATGGTTATCTGCGATTGACTACGTGCGCGACCAGAAGCGTCGCTGTGGTCGGCATTCGCTATTGGTCAGATGCTCACTATGAATATAATATTATCTGGAGGGCTAGTTAGTTGTCCAACACGTGGGTATATAGAGAAAAAAAAACAACAAGGAAGAAATGACGAGGCAGGAAGAGCGCTAACCTTTTGTCTCCCTCGCCGTTCGTTTCTTGTTGTTTGGCGCTATATATCCTCATGATGCTCACTATGAAGCCTTTCATTTTTTTTAGTTATTTTGATTTCACAGTCGAAAATGAGAACAATGTAAGACTGACAACTTTGACGATGTTCGCTTCAGAATGCGATGACTCCAAGCTTCGACCGTGCTTTTCACACACAAATCAAACTTGTATTTCGCAACTGATGAGAAGTAGCTAGGATTAGAACTCGTGAAGTCACGGAGAGGCAAATTTTGCTCGTGACGTCATCAATGGAAGTCATAAGGTTTGCAAGAAGCGAAGATGTGCAGGCAAGCTGGTTAGGAAACATTATCGTCTAAATCCTTAGACAACAAGGAAATAAAATAACAAACAAGACGGCAAGAAAAAAAACAACTTTCGTCTTCTTTGTTATCTTTTCCGTGTCTCAAAACATAAGTAGGCGGCACCGAAACATCTTCGTGCTGATGATTGACGTCAAACATCGAGTATTTCTCAAAAATTAGCAAAGTAATAGCCTCACTCGCCACAGCTTCTTTGTTTTCGACCCAATCGCATTTTTGTTTCCCATCGATGTGCAGTGATGACTTGGACAATCGTTTCTCGTTACCAGTTCCGTTGGTTGTTCAAAAGCCGGCCGTGCCGTTCACGTCAATCACCTGCCCTCCCGGCCTGGAGTACCTGGCCATGCTGGACCAACTCATCGTTCAGCAGCAAGTGGAGCTTCTGGAGGGTCAGTTGTCGCCCTGACCTCGCGGCAGTCGGCTGCAAGCGGTTGCCGTTAAGTGTTGCTACTCTATACGGGGAAAAACTAAAGGAGAGGCAGAGATGAGAGAGAGCGGCGACGTCAGGGCGCCGAGCTTTCTATTAGAAGGATAGTAGGTAGGCGCAAAGCCTAGCTGCCTTTGTCTCTGCGCACTGCCTCTCTCCAATGAGAGCGAACACGAGCGTCGTCTACTCCTTACACAGGCTCTAGAGTTCGAAAGCCAAACGCCAGAATTTGCGGTAGGAGATCCTGCGGGCCCTATTTGGAGGAAAGCAGTGTTGCCGTTGTGTTGCCTCACACTGAGGCAACACGACGGCAACAGCAACACAACATGTTGTCTAACAGTCGGGCAACTTGTTGTTCGCTCCCCGTGTTGTCCGACAAACCGGTCCCATCTCGGCAAGAGCAGCACAACTTGGACGGCAACTGAAACGTTGCCTCGGTATGGCAGATTTCGGCTACAAAAGCAGCAACAACTTCTGTTAGACAACGTGTGTTGCTCTGATCGCTGGCTAAGCGAATTTCGGGTGGCAACACGACAACACATATAGCTTCGATGGCAGAGCTAGTTCCCTATCAATAACGTCTTACTCAAATAAAGGCTTGGGAAACTTAATTTTAGCAATAATTAAGGCTGGCATGCAGCTAAAATATTTTGATGAATGTTTTTACTGCGTAATAACGGAAAGCGATTGTCGAAATGGTCACAGCTAGGGTCGTGAACATTAAGACTGGTGTTGAAATTAGAACCACCGAGAGACCAGCTTACATTACTGCTGGTGAGATAAAATTGCATGCCTACTCAGCCGCTGATAAAGTATAATAAAAGTAACCCAGAGAAATAATATTTAAAAAAATTAAGCATTAAAACCACCACCCTGATAATGATTATTGATGCTTGGAACTTGGAAACAGCCGCTACCAGACACCTGATTTGTTTCAAAAATACCCAGGACATCTTGGGGAATGAAGCAATCACATAGCAGGTGGTATGCAAATAGACAGCGTTAAAAACGTTTATTCAACTCATTGTTATGAAGGCCAATCGTGTCAATGTCGCAGTTTTGAAACGCTGTCAGTTCAGTTCAACACCAAGCTAAAAAAAACGGTTTGGAATACTGCCGGTGCTTGCTCAAATTTACAGTAAAATATGAATAGGCCGATGTCACTAAGTATTCGGCGCATGCGTGAAGCCGTTATTACTTTATTTCCGAGGAGGCAGGCGGCAGTTCTCGAGACGCCTCGTGCCGTGTCATGCTCTGAACGCGCAGTGCTCCAGCCAGGTTGCCCCAAGTGCGAAAAGACTCAAGTTCCCTCGATTTCTACCCAAACTAGCAGGTGATATCGGTCTATTGCATGAAAGAAAGAATCGGACAGAAACACTTCACAACGGGTGGCGTAAATCCAGAACATATATCCGTGATCTCACTTTCCTCGGTTAGGGCCCTCTGCTTTGTCAGCGAATGAAGAACATTTGAATAAAATAAAGGGTGGAAAATACTTTCAGTGTCAAGTTTTATAATCACAGTCACTGACCGATGTCGTCCCATGGTAATTCCCGGCACTTCCAACGCACTACCCCTTTGTAGAGTCAGATTTCCAGCGACGCCGCGCCGCACACGAACGAAGGTAAACAGTCAAGATAGCGGAGCGTGCGCCGTGTTGTCCCTGCCGTCAGCGCGGTGTGACAGGGCAGTCGGACAACAAATTGGCCAACACGGTTACCGGGCGGCTGCAACATGTTGCCCGACTGTTGTTGTTGCCCCGTTGTGACAGGGTCGCCGGCAACACGATTTCCTCGTGGTTCCGGATAGAGTTGTCCAGCGTTTGCCTCGGTGTGACAGGGCCTTTACTGCTGTATAGACGGCGGCGCGTGTAGCGCGTGCAAGAATACTCTCAGCAGGCCAACGAGGTAGAGGGGCTTAGAGCGATAAACCGGGGTTCCGGTGTGCACTCGAAAGTGACCCCCATAAGGCCACTGCCATTGTGCGCAAGTCTGACCAATCGTCAAGTGACCAAACCAAATACGTGACGTCACGGGAAAGATGGCAGCGCTCAGGCAGCGGCTGGATCCAGCTGGGCCGGAGCTTATCGGATGCTTTGTTCGTTGTCGTTCGTGTCGCTGAGTTGATTTCAGACGCGGAAGGCGTCATATGAGGCCGGTCGAAAGCGACTTCAGAGTTCAGGGTGGTGTCTGACGTAGGTATAACGTGAAAATAAGGAGGAAAGGTGGGCATTTCGCTGGTGACCGACGGGGCTATTGCCACGAGAGAAAATCGGCCCTACGTTGCTCGGACCTCGGATTGATTCGGATACAGCTAGGATAAATTTTAAGGCGACGTTTCTGTGCTCTCGTTGACCACCGGAATCTTCGAAATCTGTTGTGAAGCGTGTGCAATATATTTGGATACACAGTTTAGCGACGGAAATTGCGTGAGTCGTGCTTGACAGTGTGCAATCGTGGTGCCGCTTTGTTCAAATGACCGAAGGCTCGATTTGGTTGTGCGGCGCACCGGAGAGCTGCCTTCAAGCTGGTAGTTCTTGTTCCGTGCTTTAGGTAATGCTGTGCTGCTTAGTAAATTGTTCTGGCGTAGACGTGAACTTTCACGGAACACAGGTGTGGCCGTTGGTATTGATTCCGCTTGTCTGTCGCACGTTTCGTCGACACAAGTTTCATCAACACTCTCTATGCGAATCGCAATCTCATCACGCGTGTTACCTACCCAGTCCACACGTTCACGCCGCTTTGCGACGACAGTCTTCAGCGGCTCATTACCAGAAAAGTGGTCCCACATCCATTTCAGTTCAGTTCGTCCACGGCAGTCGCCAAACCCCGAAGGAGAGGATTTATTCGGACAGAATGCCACTAAAGCAGTGCAGCTTCTTTAGTGGTCGGGATAGACTCTCTTCTGTCAGTTTTGTTATATTGTCACAGATGCTTGCTCCAGTCCTATCTTCTACCAATATTTAGTATTCTGGAAACTTCCAGGCCATGCTCAGCTGTCTTCGTATGTTCTGGTGTAGGTGCTGAGTACTTTACCCATAGCCATTCACTCTATGGGCACCCTGGCGGCTCCTCAGTCAAGTTGCCCGATAACGGGACGTGGGTGGCGGACTATCCCGCGTCTTAAACCCCCGGCGAGCCGTGAACCAAGTCCTAACTCGAGCACGGCAGAAAAACCGCAAGATGGGCGAGTACCACAAGGACGAACATCAGAAATACACCACGAAGAACCTAAAATCCGAGCCAGTCGCTGCTATCAGCAAGAACCACCAAATTTCGCTCTTTTGCCAGAAAAACCGAAGCTGACTAAGCCAACAATGACAAACTGTTGCAGTAAACCGTGACCGCTCACACCATTGTTTGCATGAACGTCGCACCTCACACTCCGACGCCCTTTCACTCAAGGTGTATGAAGACGTCGAAGGCTGGATTAAACAATATGACAGTGTACCCCCCACAGTGGGTGGACAGACAGGCAGCTCCTGCAGAACCTATACTTCTCGTGGAAGAAACTGCCAGGCACTGGTTTGAGAACCACGAATCCTCCTTAACGTTGTGAAAAATTTGCAAGATCAAGCTGAAGTGCATGCTCATCAGCCACCATTGACAAGAGAGAGCTCAATTCAGATTCTGTCTAAGACATGGCCCAAACAAGAGCGTCACCGCCTTCGTGGAGGATGTTTTGCGCCTGGTCGAGCACCACCGCAAACCCTGATGCTACAGAAGACAAGAAGCTAAGAATCCCATGTCCCTCATGTGAGGGACAACACCTTCGGCAGCCTTGTCTGCAACCCCACGATAACAGCCGAAGGGTTTATATCACAGAGGCTTCCAACATTGAATACACACTGCAGGCCCGAGCCAGTCACTATCAACAACTCCCCAGCGTCTCGACACTCGAGTCGTCCAGCTGCAACTTCGACACCAGCCTCCCAGGCATCCGCAACATCACCCACAACGTTGTACGGGAGGAGATCAAGAAGCTACTTCCTGCCATCAGTTGCCCAGCTTTTAATTTGATTGACGAGATTGGGGGAGGGCGGGGGGGGGGGGGTTTCGGAACATGTTCGACAGGCATTTCAACTGAAGAATTCTTCGAGCAAAGCGGCATCTTACGAACCGAGGGCGGCTTATGCCACAAAGTAACGACGTCCACCACCGGCTACCCGTTAGTATTCAATGCTAATTCAACGAGACACCCCAACGCCGAAGCATTCCCGACATCGGAAAGAACCAGTGTAGGTTCTCGCTGAACAGTACACCGAGGAAAACGGAGGTGCTGCGAATGGTCGACAGAAGACCACTCTGCTACCACTGCATGAGGCCGACCTAGCCTACTAGAGGTGCCCGTACCAATGAATTGGCCTCCAAGAGTTTGGGCCGAATGACCTTCGACCACGTCTCGAGGAGCGTCCGCGGTACATTGAGGATTATCTTCGGCGGCCTTTGCCCCTGGTGCTGACATTACCCCAAAGCTCCTGATCCCCATCACCTCGACGGGAGGTAAGCACGACAAAGCAGGTGAACGGCAATGCAAGGACAGTTGATTTGGTGTTGGTTGTCGTCCAAGGGCAAGACCTAATAATTTTCTGACACCAATTATCTGTGTCCACGCAATGAAGCACATAATTTCCAGCTTCGACTGAGAATGCCGCCTAGTGACTTGAAGAAATAGAATGGTTGGTTGTTCTCAAAAGTGGACACCGAGCATCACCCGACTTC
Source organism: Ixodes scapularis (assembly GCF_016920785.2). Lineage (NCBI taxonomy): Eukaryota > Metazoa > Arthropoda > Arachnida > Ixodida > Ixodidae > Ixodes > Ixodes scapularis. The sequence continues at coordinate 1,834,748 of NW_024609872.1, forward strand.
ACTTTGCCAGACGAAACTTACACAAGTTGCAGTGGTCGCGGGATGCAGAAAAATCACCATTACGAAATTGAAGTGAAATGGCTTGGATAGCCAACAAACACTGTTGCCTGTTGCCAGCCACCAAGTCAACACTACAGCAGAAAGGGCAGCAACGCGTAAGCACTACATGCCCGAGCTTGCTGCTTTGACACAGAGAACTACCAGGAAAATGTGCCGATTAGAAGCCAGCTCTGCTGCTTCAGTGCATCATATGTCAGTGGCCACACATGACGTATGATTACAAGACGGCATCTGTCGGTCAAAATTGCCTCTCGATCAAACTGAACACCGACGTACCAGGAGCGTCATCCGACAACAAGGAGCACAGGTACTACGACTGAACGCCTGACACGAGACTGTCGCAGAAAAAACTCGTTATGGAACCATTTTCTAAAAATCAATAATTATGTAATTAAGTGGAAATAAACATATTTGATACACTAACCAGATAAACATATATCCGCTCGCCTTTACGCCTTCAGAGTCTCTACACAAAGAATTGTGTTCATGGCACGTTCTGGACCTTTGGAAGACATTCGCATCTCTGATCCCTCAACATTAATTGATGGGACATACCAAACTGGCATACTGGTTGCATTGGGCTGCACTCGTTCCACTTCTCCTGGACATGTGGCACACCCGAAAACCAACTCTAGAGATGTGAAAATGTTGTTTATTAATTTATTTTCTCCAAGGGCCTCTGTAGGCATTGCAGAGACGATACTTAGAGCTACACACATGATAACATAAAAGCACACGGACATTAAGGAGCACAAAAAGGGTCCAGCTACCGAAAATAAGTAATTCACTTGTGAGAAATTATTATTGCTGTAACTTGTTAATTGCAAAAAAACAAACACACCTCTGAGCATCTAGTTTAATAATATGTGTTGATTCATTGTAATATAGCAATATACTTCCTATACGTATGACACAATATAATCTATGCAAAACTCCATCAAGCAATACAACTGTCATCATATTTTTTCGGCGTAAATCACACGAGTGGGTTCCAGTTCACGTAGAATGCTAATGCAGGATTTGAGTACAATAGGCGCTGAGCCGAGTTAACAGTGATGTCTAACATAACATTCTTGTCGAACAAATTCCCAAAGCATGAAGGCCTTGGGTAATGAGAGTAGTAGCTACTGTAATTCGTTTCATCCCAATTTGGCAAACGGCGAAGGCTACAGTCTCGGTGATCCAATATGCACGTTGGAGAGAGGCACATGGCAACATATCATCAGGGTGCTCATCTGCACAGATTTGTGACACACCTTCACTCCGTCTCTCTGATTGGCTCGAGCGGGTTGTGGCGGTTTCCCTTTACCAAGTTCCGGTTAAACGAAGTATAGGCGGCCCACACTTTTGAAAAAGGTCTATTGAAGAGACTGAAAGGAACAGTAGTCAACATGTTTCAACAAGACTGCTGTTCGGGCAAGGGATGAACGCAAATATGAATCCTCTTGTCCAGGTAATTAAAACAAGTTAAGAATTGACCGGCTTATACAATGCACCTCCGCATCTCATGAAGAAACGACGGTCGCTTCCTGCAGTGTGGCCTTGGATTCAGTATGGCCGCCATTAGAGCAACATTGCGATACCCTGCTCCGCAAGTTGAACATATGCAGTTACTCTAGCATACGGCCGGTTCTCTACCAGGGTTGAGAAAGGAGGCAGAGCGCAGTTGGATTTTACTCCACTTTTCTGCTCCGGCTCCCTCCATGGTGTCTTGGCAAGGTTTTTCGCCTCTGGTCTCTGCTACGTGGCGGGGTAACGAAAGAGGGCACAGGGCTCTCCCACTCGCCTCCGCTCATGTAGACTGCGAGGCACCGATATGGGCGCCTGGCGTTTTGTTGTTTCGTGAAGGAGGCAAACGGGCGCTACGCCGGTACGTCTGAGGGCAGACGTTGCTGTTTCGATTGTGCTTGCCCTATACACGGTTGCTAATCCTGAAGCCAAGATTCAAACGAAAGCCGGCTGACAACTGTCGCGATTCGCTTTTATACTTGCTTGTTAAAGTTGTAACCTGGATTACTGTAAAGATGTCTGCATGCACGTCTTGGAACTCAAGTACGCCAAAAGGGCCGGACTTCTTCGCAATTGGGTCTAAAGACTAGAATGTAAAAGTTAATTGTATTGTGAATTGCCACAGTACAATTGCAGGCGATAAGTTTCTAGATTACATTAAAAGAGATTGGAAAGGCCTATCCAACACCCCGCTAGTCGCTCAAGAGGCTGCCATTGAGCACAGTCGGAATACTGACAGCACCCGAGAACGTTTAGCGCGCCGGAGAAATGGTTTTCTTGCTAGCTTCAATGGTATTTAAGTAATCATTATAATTCCACTGCATTATTATTTATCAACCGGTACAGCTCGCGCCGGTGCTCGTCTGTCCTTTATGAATGGCGCTATTTGTCGTTTTAGCAACATAATTTACATTTATACGAGCAAATAACAGGCGGGAAAAGGTAAAATCTAAATTTAGGTAATTAAAAAAAATTGATGTGTGTGCATCACGCAAGCAAGCAATATCTGCACGAAGAAATTAAGCGTCCCAATGTTCTGCATCTAGCAAAAACAAATCTTGGAAAATGGTAGACCGTTCCATTAAGTTGCATGACTGCGCCCTTCTATCTCCTCAAATATAGCGTGAATATCCGAATTAGGCCATCAATAGGTACAGGGGAAATAATTTATATATCGAGGACGAAATAACTTGCGCTTACACCTGTAGGCCGTTTATTCATTCAAATGAATGAAGACAAATGAAAAATTACCACCTACCTAATATAAAATGTATTTTAATAAAAAAAACACAGTTTGGTACATGTAGTTGGTGAATATTTCTATTCAACGTATTCACAAGTTAAAACACTAGCCCACATTGTCTGAGAAACAAGGATACCGAAGGCATTCGACACCAATCTCGATTTTATGTGAGGATATATAAAGTATAGCATTTCACAAGGCACAGAGTCGGTAGATTAGAACGTTCCAGTTTTAATAGGTATCTGCGGCGCAACGGAAAACGAGATGCGCGACAAAAAATTAATATCTAATAATGTGGTACGCACAAAGATCTTCATTCGTTCTTTTTAACAGAAAAACAAAATATATTCACCAGGCAGTTATTTTAGATGAAATAATTTGTGTGAACGACGATAAATATCAATACAGACCGTTCGGATATAGTTGTACTCGACAACGAATTGCCGCGCATACCGTCATAGCGTAAATACGAAGTTCGCAATATAATATTCAGAAACAAAATACAAACCCACGGTTGTTCGTGTCTGAATAATAATAATTCACACTTGAATAAACAGCGATGCAGACGCTCACTCCATAATTGCACGAGGTTGTCGCGAATGCTTCAGACAAACAGTGCACACCGTGATGAATACTTCACGAAACTCGCGATGATGCGCCGTTGTATCCCAACAAAGCGCGCCTTCCTCAGGCACTCGGCCGGCGCGCGAAGGAGTGGAAGCGAAACAAACAAAAAGGCAAATAATTTCTTTACTTGGCAACGTGGCGGCTGGCGCGAGAGCTGCGGAGGACGGCAGCGACCGTGGCGGAGTTGTAAAAGCCACACAACCAGTGCGCAACACGAGCGTCAGCGACGCGATTACGGTGAGAGCGAGAACTGAGTGAGGTCAGTGAGTGAGCTACTTCAGGTGTTCGATGAAGGGCGTGAGTTCCTGAGTTTAGTTAGTTCATGAGTTCGGTGAGTTCGGTGAGGGTCGTGAGTTATTGAGTTCGGTTAGGGGTGTGAGTTCGTTGAGCTCATGAGCTCACGAGGTGAGGGGCGTGAGTTCGCTGAGTTCATGAGTTTGGCGAGGGGCGTTAGTTCGCGAGTTTATTGAGTTCATGAATTCGGTGAGGGTCGTGTTTGTGAGTTCGGTTAGGTGTGTAAGTTCACCGAGTTAATTAGTTTGGTGAGGGGCGCAAGTTCGTTAGTTTAGTGAGTTCATGAGTTCGGTGAGGGTCGTGAGTTAGTGAGTTAGGCTAGAGGCGTGAGTTCGCTGAGTTCATGAGTTTGGTGAAGGGAGCAAGTTCGTGAGTTTAGTGAGTTCATGAGTTCGGCGAGTTCATAAGTTCGGGGAGGGTCGTGAGTTTGTGAATTTGGTTAGGGGTGTGAGTTCGCTGATTTCATGAGTTTGGTGAGGGGTGTAAGTTAGAGAGTTTATTGAATGAATGAGTTCGGTGAGTTCATGAGTTCGGCGAGGGTCGTGAGTTTATGTTCGGTTAGGGGTGTGAGTTCGCTGAGTTCATGAGTTTGGTGAGGAGCGTAGGTTCGTGAGTTTATTGAGTTCATCAGTTCGGTGAGAGGTGTGAGTTCGTGAGTTTATGTGTTCAGTGAGTTCATGAGTTCGTGAGTGAGGATTTGAAGGTGAGTTCTGCCGTAAAGAGGGTTACTGAGTTTTTAACATTTTTTTAAAACTTTGAGCTTGCTTTGAGCGAGTGAGTTCACCACTAATGTCGATCTCTAATGCTCGATGCCCCTGAATGTCTCTTTCCAAGTGTCACAACCCAAACAACAGCCATCACGAATCGGCGATTTCTAGAGGCGTGGATTTACAGCTCGAGATTAGTTTATCATTCCAAAACCGACGCACTCTAGCGGAGGATTCATAACGGATCTTGCGGAGCCCGGAGCAGGTGATGCAAGCAATGCGAATGCAGCAGATGACTCGGGGAGAAACGATATTACGGCGTCGGCTGCGCCACTGCTTGGCTCGCTACCGCGGCGGCCCGCGCTCCTCCGGTGTAGGCCGCCCGAGTTCCCAAAGTGACCCTCTCTAGTAACGTTGCGCTCATTTAAAAACCTGTTAACAAGCTCGGGTTAAAATACTCAGAGATTAATTAAAAAGAAAGTTTTGAACTGTAAATATATTTTTAAAAAAGCCGTTGGTTGGTTTTAAGGAAAAGTTTTCGTTCCACTATATTAACGAGTAGAGATTATAATAAGTCAAATATTTATATATCAGTGGAAAGGAAATACATTTTTTAAGATAATAAACATCACCGAAGTAAGAGTTGATAAGGTTTCTTTAAAATAAACTACCTATCTCTGATTTCGTTATTCAATGCGAGCACCATATCAATTTTAACATTAGCGTGGCATTGCTCATGTACAAGTTATCTGGTTCGTCTCATAAGCGAACCTGGCAATCACACAGCGCAAATGATTCTGTTCGGACAACGAAGCGAGATTTTATGACAATAATTTAACACGCAGACACACTCATACGCGCATGTACGCACGCAGGCACGTACGAATGCACGCACACACACAAACAAACGAGAAAAAATTTAGTTTGTTTTGGGGCGTTGAATGTTTTGAATTACCGGGCGGACGATGTAGAAGACAAGAACGAAAGTGAATTATGTGTATACGCTGTAATGAAGAAGGCTACAGAAAGGAACTTAGGTATATTCTTATAGGTAAACTCGGAAGAAACAAAATGTGCAGTGTGTTTCGTGCCCCCTAACTTTAGGGCAAGAAAGGTTTTCCGGAAACAGGAGTACATGGATATACATATCAGAAGTATAGACCAGATTATTGAAGCCTAGTACAGGCGATACGATATCGGAATACAAAGCACCGACTGTGTTCGTTTTTATTATTATTATGATTCTTATAAAATTTCGTGCCGCTCTAGGCTTTAAAATCAACCCCGAAACACAATCTAAAGTTCGGTTCAGACACCTGCGTTTGACTGCGTTAAGACTGCTTGCGTTGAGCTGCTGCTATGGCGACCCTTACGACGAGCCAATGGGGAGCGCTGTGGTGCACGATGCAACGAAGCTTGACTCCGTCAACGCAATTGCGTGAATGAGCCTTGGGATGAAAAAAAAAAAAATCTATCTTAGCAGCGCATAACAATTGTCTGCAACATAAAAGCTATATATAATAATTTAAAAGTCTTAAAGAGCCCCTGAAAATATTTTTTTTAAACAGCGTAATTGAAGCGCGCGTGTCGAAAAATTAATTAATTTAAGCAAAAAAAAAATAATTAAAGCAATATTGATGGCGTGAGGCGCTCTTCAGTCGGTAGTCACCTCCTTTCCACTTGTTTTCTCTCTCGGAATTTCGGGCGCTTGGAGGAAAGGTGGGTCGGCTTGGCCATCACGTTGAGGTGGAGTGAGTGTATGACCATTTCGTGCCGTCATGGACTTTGCGCTCAAAATTTGAAATAATTCTCGCGCCGTCAATATTGCTCTAAACATTTTTTTTTTCGCGTAAAATTAGTTTTTGACATGCGTGTCCCAACCGGACTGTTCAAAACAAGATGCCTTTCTTTTCAATATTATTTTGAATAAAATGTAACATTAAATATAAACACGCTTTACAGTTTAATCAAAATTAACCGTTGGGCATCCTGAAAATAGTGAGCGCTAAAGAAAATGACAAGACGAAGATAAAATCAGGACAAGCGCTTTAAAGTTAATCTAATTTGGAATTTGAAGCTTAGCCTATTGCCTTGACTCACATCGAGATTTTTTATGAATTTATAAGCTCAAGCTTTTCAGTAGCTTTAAGGAAACTGAAAGCTGAGCATTCTTAAGGCAGTATAATCAACTCAGTTTTTACAGCGAAGCTGTTTATGGCTAGGGTTCCTGGATTTTTCGTGTGCAGTGACTAAAAACTTTAAGCTCGCACCGCCGTGCGCGCCACGCGCACACGCCTTCCCCGTATAAAAGATTCGAAGTAAATAACCGAAATAAAGTTTTGACGAACGCGCGTGCAATGCGCGATTTGTTTTAGGCTTTGGCTTTAGAACCCTTACTGCTGCAGACGCCGGCACGTCCAGCGCGTGGAACACCATTTCCTGCAATCTCCTTGATGCTTGGATAATTTAGCGCTAGGTCTACTCAGTAGAGGCGTGCACGCACGTGCTGAGAGCGGACGCATGTTCTATGGGCTCCGCAGAAAATCGTTCTTTTTCTTGGAAAATTCCTTTTCTGTGCGGTGAAAAGTGTTGGAGAAGACAGAGCTAACGTTCCGGTTTCGCTCGATACCACTTTCATGCCGGTGAGCCGAATCTTTCTCATTTCAAGGACATTGTCACGATTCTGGCCCACGGAGCGCCTGTTAACACTCGTTAGGCTTCGCGCCGCAGGGCGCGCCGCACCGAGCTTCTCGGAGCGGCCGCCTAGCTAGGCCTATCGCGTGGCGGTCGCCGTCCTGGTGGGGGCTGAAGGCTGGAGGATGGATACAAGGACCCAAGAAACTCCAAGTACCGGTCGAGTGATCGGCTATAACCCAGACGAGGTGGCGCATGGATTTATCAACCCGGCGCAGCGGCCACTCCGGGATGATGGAATCAAGGATGCCACCTTGGGGGACCAGGAGGACGGAGGACCCGGCAACGGCTGGGTGCAAGTACTGATGCAGAAGAAAAAGAGCAAGAGGGAGACACAAGGCCTCGAGAAACAAGTTCGAGATGAAGCCGGGGGAACAACGGCGGAGAATTTCAAGTCGAGGAAAACTCTGAGGTTGCCCAGTCTCAGAGTCTACAAGCACAAGGTCATTATCAAACCTCATCGGGTCGCGGTGGACCTGAAGCGGTACAGGAGCCTGATCGGGGAAGCGGTCCAGAGCTCCCTGCCGAGAGGATTGGACGAGAAGACGGTCGTAAGGCTGCTGGAAGCACAGAATACAATCATGGTTTGTACGGACGAATGGAGCGAAGCGGAAGCCGTCGCAGGTATCAAGAAACTGAATTTTCCTGTCGGCGTGCTAGACGTCGAAGCGTATCATGTCTCCCCGAGCGAAGATGCGTGCCGCGGCGTCATACACGGTGTCCGGCCTGACCTGACTAACGAACAGATTCGACAGAAAACCAGAGCTGTGGGATACGAAGTTCTAGAAGCAAGGAGGCTAGGGAAGTCACAGTCTGCGGTAATCGTATTTGCGGGGAAGAAGGTACCGTTCACGGTGAGCTTCAATTGGCTTGAGACTCCCTGCTTATCTATAAGAAGACTAGGGCGGCTTGTCTGAACTGTGGTGAAGTGGGCCATCGGACCGACGTATGCAGCAAGCCGGAAGGATTTGCGTGCTCGGCGTGCAGGGCCACTGAGGTCGGTGAGGACCATGAGTGTGTGCCGAAGTGTGCCTTGTGCGGGGGGGCCCACAAGACCTACGACAGACACTGCCCGGAGAAGTTCTACAAGGAGACTAAAAGCAGGGAGCCTAGACGGAGTCGGGGGAGACGTCGCGACGGCGCGCAGCACGTGCGGTGGCTTTCGAGAGAGTCGGGACGGAGCGTGTCAGACTCGCGCACCCGCTCGCGCAGCCGGTCCGCCAGCTGTGGGAGAAGCGCGTCTCGAGATATGACTACATCCAAGCGGCGCCCGCAAAAGGGCAAGCGAAAAAAGAGCAAGCGAAGCACCTCTATGGAAGGGATCTTCACTGATCCAGGCAATAGCAAGAAGTGGCCGGAACTCCAAAGGGTCGGGGATCAGGAGTCGAGGAGCACGTCCCAGCCCAAAGGTGGAGGGGCGAGCAGCAACGGAGCGATACAAGACCTGCGGAGGAACGTGACCCACTGCAAAAAGACCATAGAGGAACTTTGGAACAAAAGAGAAAGAACCGGGGGAGTCTCGGCAGAGCAAGTACAAGCGATCGTGGAGACGACCGTTCAGCGGGCGATCCAGGGACTTCAAGAATTCTTCACCAGCCAACTGATGCAGCTGACATGCAGGGTCACCGAGCTGGAGAAATTAGGAAAGACTCTTGAGCAAAACCAAGAGAGCCTCTTCAGGCAGTTCGTCTCGAAGCGGAGAAAAACGGGCGAGCCTCTACGGGACGCAGAAATTTCGGACGCAGAATCATGCGCAAGTCAGCGAAGCCAAGTTTGAAAGTGTGGCAGTGGAACTGCAGGGGGATGGGTCGGAAACAGGCGAGCCTTAGCCTGAGGGTGTCGCTTGAACCCAATCCCCCGGCGGTGATACTGCTGCAGGAGCCGGGCAAGAAACCAGTGAAGATCAAAGACTATGCTACAATTGAGGGCGACCAATACGTCGCGACGCTTGTGCACAAGACCTACGCAGCCACGAGACTAGACTTGGATGGCTGTGAGGTGTCGTGCTGTCACATTGTGATCATCCCAGTGAAAAAAGGGGATCGGGGTGTACATGTGGTGAACGTGTATGGAAATCCAAAGAACCATAAGACGGACTACAGGCGGCTCATCGCGAAGGTGGTCAAGGAGGCCGGGAAGGACCCTGTGGTTATTGCGGGAGACTTCAACGCCCCTCACCCGGGATGGGGTTACAAGTACGTTTCTCCGAAAGGCAGAAGGCTGGCGGAAAGCATCAACCAGGAACGCCTAACATTGCTTACCGAGGTTGATCAGCCAACCAGGACGGGCACGAGCTCATGCAGAGACACCTGTCCGGACCTGACGCTTGTCAAGAACGTGGCGAACGCTGAGTGGACTAACCTCATGGAGCAACTCGGTAGCGATCATTGTATCCTCGAAACGACTATTCACGAGTCCGGATACACAAGAAAGACGGGAAAGGCAAGAATAACGGATTGGGACCGATGGCGAAAACAGAGAGGGAAAGGTGCAGCTAGCATCGAGAACATCGAGGATTGGTCTTCGGAGGTGATCGCCAGTGTCAAGCCGTTCGTGGCTGAAGTTGAACTCTCAGAGAAGACCCCAGCAGTGGACACGCGTCTGCTTCATCTTTGGGAAGCACGACGCGGGCTGACCAGGAGATGGAAGAAACAGCGCTACAACAAGAAGCTGAGGAAGAGGATTCAAGCACTCACAAAGCTGGCCGAGGACTATGCGGTGGACTTGGCTAGGAAGAACTGGTATGGCCTGTGTGACTCTATACGGGGAAGCCTAGGCACGGCTCAGGCATGGAGGATGCTTAGGGCCTTAATCGATCCGAGTAGGGCAAAGGCGGTGACGGGCGGCCGTTTAGCGGAGCTGATACATAAGTTACCCGGGGACCGCAAGCAGATCATGGATCGGCTGGCGGAAAGGTATTTGTGTTTGGAATCCACAGGAGAAATCGTGGAGTATGAAGGGCAGGAAAACTCTGAATTAGACAGGCCAATTACTGTCGCGGAATTGGAGTATGAGCTCGGGGTTATGAGGAAGGGCGCAGCACCCGGACCGGACTCCCTCACAGCGAAACTCCTCTACAACTTAGGGGAAGGGGACCTGAAAGAGCTGGTACGCCATTTCAACGAACATTTCTGGGAGCGCGGGCTTACTCCAGATAGTTGGAAGGTTGCTGACATTCGCTTCATTCCAAAACCCAAAAAGGAGCTCAAGCTAGAAAATCTGCGGCCGATTTCGCTTACATCTTGCCTGGGCAAGGCGTTCGAACGAGTCATAAACTCCAGGGTTATGAAATATCTAGACAAGGAACAACTCCTTCCGAACACGCAGTTCGGGTTCAGACCTCACACATCGACGCAGGACATACTCTTGTGGATATATAAGGATATACTGGAGAATCCGAGGAGCGGCCAAACGAGATGCCTTCTAGCTTTAGACTTGAAAGGCGCGTTTGATAATGTTTCGCACGAAAGCATACTTAGGGGTCTCAGCACAGTTAACTGCGGGAGAAGAACCTTCGAATATGTCCGCAGTTTCTTGACGGACAGGACAGCCACGTTGACGTTGGGAAGTATGCAATCTGGGACATACAGACTGGGTTCCAGGGGTACGCCGCAAGGGGCAGTACTTTCCCCGTTGCTGTTCAACCTTGCGCTGCGGGGTCTACCAGAAGCGCTGAGGGCGGTTCCGAACGTGGAGCATGCCATATACGCGGATGACATCACCCTGTGGTGCAGGGAGGGCAGTGACGCGGAAATAGAAGAGAAGCTTCAGGCGGCGGCGGATATCGTCGGAGAGTACGTTATGAGATGCGGGCTTAAGTGCGCCCCTGAGAAATCTGAGCTTCTTGTCTTCCGAAACCCTCGCGATAAGCTAGTCGATCACATTGACGTGGTGATAGATGGGGTCCGGGTCCCAAAACCAGCGGAGGTTCGGATTCTGGGCCAGCTTCTACAACAGGGGAGGGGGAACAAGTCGACTATCGACAGACTGGACGCCATGACCACGCAGGTGTGCGGTATGATGAGGCGAATTAGGAACCGTAGACACGGTATAAAGGAGAAAGAGGCAATACAGTTGGTCCAGGCCTTCATTATTGCCAGACTGACGTACGGCACTCCGTACCTGAACTTGAACAAGGCGGAGATGCAAAAGCTAAACGTACTGATAAGGAGAGCGTACAAAAACGCGCTGGGGCTACCGGAGCGTACGGCGACCGAGAAACTGCTTAAACTTGGGGTGCATAACACCATAGAAGAACTTCATAAAGCTCAACTAGTGTCACAGCTGAAGCGACTTTCTTCCACAGTGAATGGAGCGTGGCTTCTGGACAAACTGGGAATGGCAGTACCCGGCGGTTCTCACGGGCCCGGAGACGCGGGGGAAGAGCTGCCGGCTGAGATCCGGCAGAGATTCACGATCAGTAGAATCCCCCGCAACATGCATCCGGATAGGAATGCGGAACGGAGACAAGCGCGAGCGGTGGCCCTAGCGCGTTCCTGGGACAGCAGAGAGGGAACCCTGTACGTGGATGGGGCCGGTCCGGTGCTGGGGGTGGCTGTAATAGCGGTGGCCAGTGCGCAAGGGCAGATCAGACGCGTCGCCTCCATACGATCGCAGACGGTTGAACAAGTGGAGGAGGCGGCCATAGCATTGGCGGTGGTTTGCAATCCTCGTGCGACGATAATTTCGGATTCACAAAGAGCTTGTCAAAACTTTGCGCGAGGGGTCGTGGGTCAACCAGCTCTAAGGCTCCTCCGCAAAACCGCAGTAGAGGGAGTACATCTGATTTGGACCCCCGGCCATATGGGGCAAGTCGGAAACGAGGCGACGAATGCTGCGGCCCGAGGTGCGTTATACCGGGACTCGGTTCTGCCCCAGAGGGATCTGGACAGTGCGCTCACTTACAGTGAGGCCTAAAAGGCTCTACGAACACATAGGGCAGAATATCCTGGGCCGGCCAAAGGTCTCAGCAAAGAAGAAGAGTTCACGTGGAGACGACTTCAGACGGACACGTTCGTCGCACCGATCCAGCTACATCTGTGGTACCCAGAGCGGTACGCCACGGCGGACTGTCCCTTCTGTGGTGAGCCCTGGGTGGGCGTTTATCACGTTGTCTGGGCATGCAAGAACCTCCCAGGACTGGCTCCAGTCGAGGAGCCCAAACTCGAGAAGTGGGAAGCGGGACTCAAGTACGCGACGGCTAGCGAGCAGAGGCTGCTCGTGGCCCGAGCACTCCGAGTTCACTCCGCACTTGGAGCCCCGGAATAGGGGCACACAACCACTCTCTCCTTTTTCTTCCCCTTTCTCCCCTTCCCTTTCCTAAATCTTTCAACTCAATAAAGTTTTTCAACAACAACAATACTCAGTAGATTATTTGTCAATAGGCACTATTTTCATGATCAGTGGGCTCAGATAGATAACAAAGGTTTCTCAAAGATTTGCCGTTGTGCGACCCGCGTCGGCCATGTCTTAAAGTCCCTAAATAAAAGCTTTCTACAAGTAGCGACATTTTTTGAAGCGCCGACTACGTGACGGTGCAGGGTTTTGGAAGCGAATGGCGGCGCACAGCAGAGGTTTGAACTGAATGCCGCCATCTTGTTCCAGCGGAATGTGCTTTGTCCTTTGTATTGGTGGTCGTTACTTGTAAAATAAGTATCAAGAATCTTTACCATGTCTCTGATCGCACCGCCCTCTCTTTGTCGTCGTTGCGACCGCTCGCGTTCCTAGTTTCCTTTCCTTCCGCTCTCCCGGGGTGGCGGTCCCGTCGCGCGTGTCCACTTTTCCCCGGATGGCAGTCCCGTCGCGCGGGTCTACTTTCCGCCAGATGGCGGTCCCGTCGCGCGTGCGGAGTGAATATAGATTTCACATTTAAATATTCTAAGCTTAAATGGTAAAACAAAATGGCTAGGTGGCGTAAGCTACCGCCCGATCCAAAGGGCTCAGCCGTATTCACCCATCCATCCATCCATCTAGTTTCCTCCGGCTCCTCGGGGCGGGCATGTGTCGTGTGCTTAACAGCTTCGCTGGTCATCCACCGTCACAAAGTATAATGACTCATGATTTTTTTTCGTAGATAATTGTGACTTCTGTGAGTACGGGGGAACTCTCTGATAGCCATTTATTGTTCTCCAGCGTGTTTTTGTGGCGTAATATTCGATAGACTGCGTAAATACCTGCTCCAACAAGTTACAGTTCTTGTTAAAGGCTATTAGCCCCGAGAAGTTCGCGTGGCGCCCCCTTACGGCAAACCGGGGTGACGTCACGGCGAGGAGAGAATTTTTCCCCGACTCGCCCCGCTCGCCTTGTGGAGGCTGTAAAGACGCTAGCTGTCGGCGCGCTCGTTTCTATTTAATGTTTTCTTGGCGTGTTTTTCCTAGGAAGGGTAAATTTTTATGTGTGCCTTTATTGAGGTATGGCCTGTAGCTGCAGGTGAAACTTCCACCAACATTTTAAGCATGGTTGACAGGGCAGGCAACGCATGAACCGCAGCTGGTATATGACAATAAAGAAATATGGCCGCAATTGCAGGAGCATCACTATAGATTTACATCTCGCACAATAAATGGTGCTGATGGTCTGAATGAATGGGCAGGTTATGTATACTATTTTTTGTTTTGTATTTCCGTTTTTAAACAAGATCGCCGTAGCAGAAAAGCTGCATGCTGCTCGGGAAACATGCTAAATACATTCTGGACCATGAGGAGAGAATCACAAGTAGGACAGCCCAAGTGCAGGGGCAAAGTAAAAAAACAAGGAACATTTATTATATACATTGCTCGCATTTGACCTTTGCTGGATTCGTATAGTATTTCAATGAACTGCACGGGTGATATTTGTGGATTTGTTTATATCAACCCTCAAGTAATGTATAACAAACGTAAGCGAAGGTGTCTAGCTCGTTATTAGTCCGTTAAGCCCTAGGATTGAGATTTTATTTAAATCGAATTGTCCTGAAGCTAAAATACCAGAAACTTTTCTCACGCAGACGGTCGCCCTTCATGGGTTCCATATTTTGTGCTACTAGTGCTGCAACTACCACTGGACAGACGTTCGAATGCTTGCTTTTACTCCTGTTTTCCTCTGTTGTCAGAGAGTCCAGCTGTAGGGAGTTTGGAGGCTGAGGAAGCTTTTGGAGACCTGCAGCTGTGTCTCTTTTAATTAGAAATGACAATTCAGAGTAAACGGTGTATTTTAGTAATACCCAAGGCTGGAATAAAAATGGCAAGAAAAAGTATAAACATTCCAAATTATGGCACTATCGCCGTGCATATTTTGGGCAGTTCAATACATATCATACAGGCAACTGCGGGCAATTCGGCCGTTTTTGCTTCTACCATACAAACTGATTTCCAGTAATTGTGCATCTTCTAAGAAATATGCCTGCATACGTGTATAAACTATATAATTAAATTACGAAGAAGCTAGATTTATGTAAAACAACCCTGTCCCACGAGCACTTCAAAGATAATCAGACACAGGGCCTTTAAGACATCTGCGAACCAGCGTATGCAGAACGGCAGCGCAAAGTCGGAGTTCCGAGCTAATTTGCCGACCACCCAAAGGCTCATGATATAAATGCCACTTTAAATGCCTTTGAAAGCGGGATGTAATATCGTCCTAAATCATGAACATGCAAGGGACAGAATTCCAGCGTCTGAAACACTTGCGCCACCGCTCCACCGATCCTTCGCAAAATTGCCTTGTGTCGTGTGGACGGGCGGGGAGGTTCATCGGCGGAATTGCCTCCGCCGAGAGCTTTCGGGATTTGTAACCCAATTTTAAAGGTAAAGGGGACAAGCAGGCTTATAAAAAGTATGGAAGCACGTCAATATCGGCCTAACACAACGTCTTGTACACCGGGTAAACGAAGTCCAGCTCCTCGAAGAGCTTGCGGCACACAACGCCAAACCAGGAAACCGGTGCTGGGAAGCGAGCCGATGCGAGATCGCGGAGCGGAGTCATCGCCCTGACGTCACGCTACGCCTCACCCGATCAGGGCGGTGCGACCGCAGCGACGCTTGTGTTCGCTCTCGGGGCTAATATATGTACGCTAGAATTTTGGGGGTTTGGTTTTATAACTATTTCTAATGCAGAATTTGACCCTGAATTAAGCGAAATTGTTCTTTCAGTCCGTGGTGTATTTGTTTTAAAAAATATATATCTTGCCTCTAAGTTTTTTTTGCGCGGTTCTTTGGCAAAACAGAAACTACTGGCTCGAGAAACATCAATCATGGTGATCAGCTGCATGTCTGACGTCACTCCTATACCGCGACTCAGCGAGACGTGTGTTATTCCTAATCGCACGCGCGGCTTCTATAAATGAAGTAAGAGGCTGCAGCTGTCTCACCACTCTGCTTTTATAGTTATTCTAGATTTGTAGTAAATATTAATGCAGATTCATATAGTTACCGACCGAAAAATGAGCTCCCCGCTATGAATAGTAGAAGAAGTAAGTGTCTGGTGGCGGTGCAAAGGTTTCTGCGAGACTCCATCGCCATTGCGATCGCAAGTTTCTTTGACTTTAGATGTTCCTGCGGTGCATGCGTGACATCGCCATAACTTTAGTTCAGAGCAGGCAGCAGTAGCGCACGAGACGGCTCGTGCCGTGTCACGCTCTGCACATCCAGAGCCCCAGCGAGGTTGTCGCACGCGCACAGTGACTAAAGTCATAGCCTCCTGGCAGTTCGACGATGGAGCCATAGAGTGCACGGTCGTAGATTTGGAGCGCGAGGATCTGGTAGCACGGAGCATCGAAGAGCCATTTCTCGGGGAACCTAGACGTCAGCGCACGGCTTTTATAGCGGCGAGGACCCGAACACACTCGTTCGCTTGGGAGAAGTGTGTTTCGGCATCTCGCCGCAGCGGGGCACCAGTCACGTGGCTCTCCTCTCATCCGTTGTCTTCCGCTCAACCTTTTCCAATTCCGCGGCCGCGTCTCGTGGCGATCTGCCAGGCTTTGAAACTATATAGGAGGCTATGCTAGTGGGTAGACGTGAAGTTAGCTGCCTTTCTCTCTACTCACCGTTTTATTTATTTATATATTTTTACATACTGCAGCCCCGTCGGGGCTATTGTAGGAAAGGGGTGTGGGGGATCACAAATCACACAAATCAATATTGAAGAAGACAGAAAAAAACACACACACAAAACATCGTAAAATAGGATCAACGCTGTCAACCGCACACAAAAACTCGTCTGGAGGTAATAAGCAGATGTTACCGGGTAGCAGATTCTAATGTTGAATTGATCTAGGGAAAAAACTGTATTTAAACATGCCAAAGCGTGCATAATATGATGAAATCTTTAGGTCATGGTGGCTCCTTGTTGATGACGCTATGTGAAACCTTATGTATGCGTCTATTGTATGCGTCATTCTTCGTTGCGTTCGCACATGTTCGAAGGCAAACGCCGAATGCCGGCCGCCGGCGATGGATAATCGAACGCGTTCGAAGAGCGAATCGAGACAAAGGCAGCTAGCCTTTATACGTCTACCCAATAATCATTACAATTAGAGCTCGGCGTTCTGAATTTCCTCCCCCCCCTCCCCTACAGCTCTTGTCTTCTCCTCTCTCTCTCTCTCTCAGTTTCTGGTCGCATTGAGTTGTCTTGTTTGTTGGAACAGCTACTACGAACGCTTTGGCACGCCACGTGCTGTGCAGCGTCATTCTCGCTGTCCTGTCAGCAACAGTTTCTTTTGAGGGATAATAGTCTAAATGATCTGTTCTAACCAGGACCTAAGCTAATCATGACGAGAATATTTGGAGCGTTCAGGGTGAGACATAGCACAACGACGATTAATGTTTTTCGTCCCTGGTATGAAACTTGAGCGGTTAAAACAAATCTACGTCCTGGTTTAGCAGCGGGTTGTTTACGGAGCCCACATTAAATCGCTGAACATGATTGTAAACCTGAGACTGGGGCAGAAAAGAGAACACAACAGAAGGTAGTAAAAGAGGAGGCAACGTCTCAAACTCAGCTGCAAAGTTTATTTCGAACACGCTTTATTCGCGACTCCAGCGACCTATAGGGGGCGCCACCACCAAACAAACATGGCGGCTGAGTCCAGGTCGCGCCGGCTCGGCCGCGCCGCCTGAATGGGTGGCGCATTCAATTTAACAAATTTTCTTTTGTTGAATGCCCAATTTTATGGGTATTTGAACTGAGACAGTTAAGTGTAGCCGGTGCGCATAAACCTGCCGAGCATAGTTTTGGTTTGCCGGTGTTTTTTTTTTTTGTTCTTTTCATGTCAAACTTTTGTTTCGGAGACTTCGTTCGAAACCGAGACTATGGGCTCCGGAGAAACGGTAATAGACTCTAATTAGTTTTGCTCATCTAAGGAAAGCGGCGAGGGCTACAAAATTGTTCCACCGAGAGCAATTTTTAGCTAACTCGCATGCCTCGACCATCCGAGTTATCTGTCCGCGAAATTGAGCTTTTGTGCCTGTTCGCGTTTCAAGAAACAGCTCCGGGTCGTGTGCTCGGTCAAGAACACAGGCTGCAGGAAAATTACAAAAATTAAGCAAACGCTTCTTGAGCCAAGGAGCATGTCAACTCGCTGGCGCTTCACTAAGCAGCTGATAATCGTATTTCAATTCAGATTTTAGTAGCAATGGAGAAGTCATTTTGACGAATATGCGGATTATGTATTATATTACGTACTATGTCCCACTAAAGCGATATTAGTATATTCTTCGGGTTGAAATATGAGCTTAGTTAACTAACTATTAGGTGAACTGCTGAATAAAGGTATATTTGACAGACAGAGAGATACTACTCAAACTTAGCCAAATGGTTCTAGCCGGTAGAACGGAGACGAGTGCGGACTAACTGAAGAGAGTCTTCATTGGAGATTCACGCAGAACCTCTCTGCATTGAACTTGACTTCGAATCCTGAACGGATAAAACTAGTATTTTTTGTGGCCGGTCAACCTGAGCAATGTAGACGTATATTGCTGCTGGCTTCGACAGTGGTTATAATATAAATATTGGAGGGCGCGATAAATCCTAATGGCGTGACAGCTTCTAACTTTGCGAGACGCGTCCCCCACCTTTTGAAAGCAGATAATTTCCCTCATTAATCATATGCAGCGAGCAGGTTTTCTGAATCAAGTAATTGCGAAATTAGCCCAACTCCTTCAATGTGGTCTTTTTCGGCGAAAAGCCGCCAAGATGAATAGCCAACGCACCGGCCGGCGTTAGTGGCTAAATTAACTTGAAGCTAATCGAGCACAACCAAACTCAAGGAAAGCAGCTATCGAACCTTCCCATTCACTTGACTGCAACATTGGTGTTCCCTCCAGTGAAACACTTCGTCTGTCGACCTCAGTCCACTGTTCTACATCCTTATAAAGAAACCACTTATCAGTTACCAAGCAGTCGTCACTTTGAATGTGATTAGAGACAGACGAGAAATCAAAACGTTTTTCCGTGATTCCTCCTCATCCAAAAAATTGAAAGCACGCGACCGTGTGTTGGGAGTAAACGGGCTTTCAAACACGTGATGGAAAGAAACAATCTACTGAGGCTTCACCACACTAATGAACACTCAGGCAAACTTAAGAAATTTTCGAACCTTCGTCAAATTACATTGCTCGCCCCCGCGCCGACAGCACGTGTCCGCGAAAGCCATCAGAGACGCGGCGGGGCGCGGAGCGACCTGGACCGACTGGTTCCCGGTTTTCCCGCTTGGCGGCGTCCGTTTTGCTGGAGTCGCGAATATACCCCATCTCCAACGCCGTCTCTACAAAAAGAAAAAAAAAAAACACACATGACAAGAGGACAATGACACTTGGGTAAACCTTCACTTATCTCCCTTGACCTCGGCTAAGGGACCTCACACAAAGGGTCACATTCTAGCATAACCACCGCCACCCTGCGAACGTAGGTGAAATCACTACTGAACACAAAGAAAGGGTTTGACCTTCAAAGGTGCGTTTCCTCTAGCAAAACACTTTGACCAAAGAAACAATACTATACACTGCTAACAGCCGGAACTGGGGCCATCTCCAAAAATGAGAACTGCGACTTTCTCGAACAAGTCCAAGGATACACATATACACAACACTAGTACTACAAAAAAAGAAAAAAAAGAAAAACATTACAAGCGTACAAATTGTTCACATTCGTTATACAGTTGCCAGACGTTTTTATACGAATCGTTTCTTGGACTACACGTTTCATTTCATTGCGTTCTTTGTGAATTACTTGCGTTTCAGACCAGTTGGCTTTACAATTATTACACTTCAGAAGGCGCCTGGCTAACTCGGAATTGGACGCGTTGTTTTTCACGTTCCGTTTGTGTTCCGTCAGTCCATCATTTAGACATCTCGACGTCTGACCTACGTATTTAAATCCACACTCCAAAGGAATCTCATAAACCACAGAATCCTCACACGGTACCGACTTCTCGCGATGTGCCTTCTGGCAAACTTCCTGTTTTGATTCAAAAAGTGTAAGCTTGCATAACTTAAAATCGGATGTGAACACTGTTTCTACGCCAAACCTTTTCGCCGACGCTTTTATGTTATGGGAAATATCGTGAAAACACGGTATAGCAACTCGTCGGTTCCTCACAGTTTCTTCATTCCGCTTGTCCCTGATTTGAATAGAAAGTTGCCGTTTTAGAAAAGTTTCCTCATATCCCGCGTCCTCTAGTCTACCCCATTGTCTTTTTAAAACTTGACTCATGAAATGGGTACCTGACCTTTTTAGCCCATTGCCAATTAATGATTTCGCAACTCCCGCCTTAATAATTTTAGAGTGACAACTTTGTCTCGGAAGCACCGGTTTAGCCATATTCTTACCATATTCCCAACATAAGCCATTTTTTACCTGAATGCGGAAGTCCAAAAACTGCAACATGTTCTCCTCTGGTTTTTCTACTGTAGAATGCGACTCCGCGGCCGTTGACCTAATAAGCTTTTCAAGATACTCCGATTTTCCTTCTTCAAATGTGCAGACAAAAATATCATCTACATATCTTCTGATGAAGCCCACGTTAGGTGACAACTCATTCATCCTGTCAAACAATACTCTATCTAAACTGTTGAGGTATATCTCAGCTAACAACGGAGCGACCGACGAGCCTATGCATACACCTTCTTTCTGGATGTATTTTCGATTATTATATTCGAGGACTGTTGACTTTAAATAGAGACCTAACACGGTAAGGAAGCTTTCCACTGTTACGCACGATCCTGATTGAAACTTTAACAGATTCAACTCTAGCACCTCCTTCACGGCATTCATCAGCCTCTTCTTTTCCAGAGAATAATACAAATCTTTTATATCCATGGAGAATACCGAACTCTTCCTCCCATGGTGTTGTTTTAAGATCTGAATATGTTCTTCTGTGTTTCTCAGCGATAAGGATTTGTCTAAACTGACCTGACCTAACCCATGCTGCAGAAACTTAGACACAACTTTTTGCCACGTTCCGTTTTCGTTTACAACCACTCTGAGAGGCATCTCCACTTTATGGTCCTTTAGGAAAAATTTTAAACATAGGTACATTTTGGATTGACTCATTATGCTTTTGACAACTTGCTCTTTATCTTCTTTCTTTAACACTGTGCATATGTCCCGTCTCATTTTTGCCAACTTTCCGTTCTAGTCCTTGAACAGTATACACTCATGGCATTTTCAGCTTTGTTTTGAAATTCTTTCATCGGGAGAATACCAAACCTCCCCGATTTATCTGTTTGGAGTAATTTTAACGACCGTGAATCTATCTCATTCTTTACCATGTTTACATCCTTAAAATTCATTTTTTCTTTCGGGTACATATCTCCCATGAATTTATCTAATCTCCCCACCGTCTTTTTCATTTTTTTTTATTTTTCATTTTTTTCATTAAATCGCTCTTCTAAACCAATCGCGAAAGTTTGTCTGAACAATGAGAAATTGAGTGGAAGCTGCTTAGCTAATGAATTTAATAACTTCTTTGTCAACCTGAAAAGAGGCAATTTTGATAGTGATGCTCTAAATTATATTAAAGGAGCGGAAAACGAGTCTTTATTTCTAAGCCCGGTAATAGAAACTGAGATGACATTTGTATATCTAGGACTAAATAACAGTGAAAGCTGCAATGCAGATGGTATCAAAATTAAGCCTGTAATATATGTTTAAGATTTGGTATCTTCATATCTGTAGCTTACAGTTTTAACCTTTGCCTACTAGAAGGCGTCTTTCCTAAACGAATGCAAATAGCAAAGAATTACCGTCTCGAATAAAAAAAAAAAAAAAAAGAAAAACGATATGGAGAACTATCGGCCTATATCAATATTGCGTGTTTTTTTTTTCGAATGGACTGGACAAGATTATTCTATTTAGAATGTCTAATTTCTCCGAAAAGCATTCTATATTGAGTCACGCGCAATTCGGTTTCAGGAAGCATCGGTCAACAGAACTTGCCCTTTTAGAACAGAAAGAATTTATCGTAAATTGTTTCGAAAAGAAAACATCATCGCCGCACTTTTTGTCGATTTTACAAAAGCTTTTGATTATTTGAATCATGACTTGCTTTTAAAAAAAATTGAGATTTATGGTTTTCGCGAAAATGCTTTAGCGCTCTTAACATTGTATCGAAGTAGTCTAAGCAATTTGTACAACTGGATGGTCCCTCCTCCGATATACAACCAATTTTATCAGGTGTAATTCAAGGGAGTATCCTGGGTTCGTTTTTATTTAATATATACTTGAACGATATAGTAAACATCGATAACGTCGCAAAATTTGTTATTTTTGCAGATGATACTGCATTGTTGTTTTTCGCAGAATGTCCCTCCGAACTAATTTCCCGAGCAAATTCTACCCTTGTACAATTGGAAGGGTGGACTCTAATTAACGCGTTAAAAATAAATACAAGTAAAACTAAAGCTGTCTTATTTCACCCCCCCCCCCCCTCAAAAATGTATATAGATATATATGCGTTTATGAAGATAGCGATTTGGTCAATTCAAAAATAGAATTAGTCAGTGCCTTCAAAACGCTTAGCGTATCTTTCAGGGGAGGACTTGGGAAGAACATACAAGCTACGTCGTGTCAAAACTATCGAGTATCGTAGGTTTAACTTATATTCATCGACAGATTTTACCTAGTAGAGTTAAACTGCTCGTACACAACACAATATTTTATTTGCATATACATTACTGTCATCTAGTATGGGGAAACACGAACCTCCGAAATTCGCAAAAGATTTACTTACTGCAGAAGAAAATGCTTACAAATATAGATAGCGTTCCGTATAATCACCCTTCTGTACCACTTTTTCAAGAACATGGCATAATAAACATGCCTAACATGGCATAATAACACGCATTTTGTTTAAGTATAAGCTATAAACAGGAAGCAAAAAACAACACGATTCTTCTTAGTGAGTTAGCTTGTTTATGTAAAAGAACAATCACATATCCCACACGTAGCATTGACTTATGGAACATTTATTAGTGTTAAACGAGTTATGGGGAGCAAATGACGAAACGCAAATTTCCAGAATTGCTCAATTTCAGTAATAATTTTCATATACGACTTAAATCTACATCACAAAAAGATTTGAAGATTTTCTTTTCTAAAACGAGTATCAAGTCATGGGTATCGAAGTGTTACGATTGTGGAATGTTTATAGTCAATCGCACAAAAAAACGAAAAAAGCTTGGTAAGTTTGATACCGAGTGTTTCTGCACGATGTGCTTTACTGTCTGCCTTTTTGCTTCTGTTTTCTACATTATATAATTTCTGGGGAGGAGAGAGCTCGTCAATCTGATTTAATCAGCTTTTTTCCCCAACCTGCCACATCTCTCGGATGGAAAATAAAGGCATTATTATCATTACATGAAAGCAAGGCGTACTCGGCACTGCACAGCAAGGCGAGACCCTCATAGAGTTCCTCGATGTGCTCCACCGAAAGTGGAGCAGAAATGCGCATTTGATTTAACCGAGGCGCCACACCGCTCTTCGCTGAGATCGATCACATGAAGAGCGAAGCATTCAGCGCCGTGCAGGATAGCAACCGCTACGGTCGCTCCGCCGACGTTCTACCCTCCCCGGCGCCCTGCTTCCGCCGCCTCCTCCTCCTTTCATGTTTTCCATCCGCGGCGGCGCGCGCGGCGCCGCCATTAGCCAAATTTAGTCACGTGCCAAGCAAAGTATCCAGGGTCGCGCACGAAAGCCGGCGCTACGGCCAACCCCCAAGGCTGAATGCACAACTCTGCTGCCGTAGGTATACTCGCGGTCAACTTTCTGTTGCGATCCGAAGAGACGAGGAAAGCGCGTGTACGGCGGTCGGTGCACCCTCTCCCCTAGCATCGAATGCATTGCCACAGAAAGCTGACAGGAACTCTAGTCTCTCCGAGCGAGCAGCGACTCACCGCGATCGCCCTGGATCGCTTACCAAGAAGTTCTTGAAAGAAAAGAGTTGCATGTGAATTCTATAGTATTTTTAATCCTGTGAATCTGAATATCACGTTTGTTTTTCCCGAAGATGTAACTAAACGAGAAAAAAACCGAAAAACTTCCGACCAGTCGTTACTTCACACTGAGATCTTTCGGCCGTCAAGGGAATGTAGCTCCTCTGGGAAGCGCGTGCAATTGCAAGCTTGCAGGTATATTCCCCCGCACTGACACCAGTTGTGACGTTTTTTTCTTACCTTTTTGAAGATAGCAAGAGTGTGCGTGGATAGCTTTGATAGGCGCTGGAGATTCGGGACAGCGCAGATTCCAAAAACTCATAATATTACGTCACGCTCCGGGAAGGAAGGGCTTTTGTGGTACTTTTAAAATTATTTTTTTGCAGCCTTCGTCCACCAAATTAAAAAAAAAAAATGTAGGTATCCGTAATCCTTCAGGCCAAATGAACACGACGTAAGTGTTTCTCCTCAAATACAGAGCCGCTTCAGTTTCCCTTAAGACAACAAAATAGTCAGAAACAAAGGAAGCAGATCGTATGCCTAGCAGATGAGTCGGCTGCAAACGCAGTGTAAAGACACGGCATAAGAAAATGCAGTACAAGAGTGACATCATGACCCAGGTTGCCTCACCTAGAAGCCAACCCGCTGAAGGCTCGCTAAGAAGTTGCCGGTAGCATTTTTAATATCGGGTTTAAAATGAAACACGGCTTCGCTTTGATGCAATATCTTGGCAGCGATCAAACTTTAGTCCTCTGGAGCAATAGAGGTAATCTACGTCCTATCAACATTGTAGCGGAGTTACCCTGTAATGCGCATTCTAAAGTATGAATTTGGTTTCTGCTTGTTTTCAGCAATTATGCCGGTATTTGAAACGGCCAACAAATACGTTGTAAAAAATTCCATGGGGCAGTTCATTTATCTCATCTCAGAAGGTAAGCATATGTGTATAGTGACAGGCCACTAAACTTCTCTTCTGTAGCGACCTTAATATTTTAAACCTACTTGCGATTGAGGGTAATCGAGTTATGAGTATCGTACTAATTACAAATAAGTAATTTGTACCAGAATTAGTAGCACAGCATTATTTTGGGGCGATCACGTGACTGATGACGCGGCTGATGACGTCACCAGGAGGTTTCGCGGTAGACGACAGCGGAATAGACTTGATTAAGAACCATCTATAGACGCTTCCAGCGCGTCTCAGTTACCCGAGCCGCCACGAGTCGGCCGCCATTGCCGGCCTGTATTTTTGCCTGCGCCTGCATTCCGGTCACCTCGCTTGCGGATGTTTGTGTGATGATGACTATGAGATACCGCAATGGAATTTGAAAAACTGCAGTGGCGACATCGAGGCCCGGAAGCACGCTGTGTGCACAGTGCTTAAAGTATCCCGTAAGTTGTGGGGGGTCTCTACAGACTGTGATAAAGAGGGGAGGGGGGGGGGGGGCTCATATTGGTTCCACACAAACTCGACTTGATTAAAACGTGTGCGAAACCCCGCATATTTCTCAGGAAGCAAGATCGACCAACAATGTGGGTTCCGATTATGCTATTATTGTTGTTCCTGAAACATCTGCCATTTTGTTCCACACAAAATCGACATTGCTGCCCACAACATAGTTTTTATCTATCTGGAGAGTACTAGAAACTCAACAAAACTTAAAAGGAAAAAATTCTAACATTTCTGATCAAAATATAGAGTACTAATGATTGTGTTTTCATCAACGCCTAAGCGAGGGGGGGGGGGGGGGGGGGTCTCAGACTATTCTTCAAAATCGGCAGGGGGTCGAGACTCCCCGAGATCCCCCTGACTTTAAGCACTATGTCTGCACTAAACATACCCCGCTGAAACACATGGACTGTTCGTGCTTGGTGCCGTTTTCAATGTACCGATTCACATTGAATGGCCTGTGCAGAGCATCTTTAAACTGGCAGGACTTCTTCTCGGGCCGCGCTCGTTAATTAGCGACTACTCGTTAGCGCAAGGCTTTCTACCCAACGCAGAGGTTGTCTGCTTTAACTCATTCCAAGGACCCCAACATCGAACAAAATATTTTTTGATGAGCGACGAGGCGCAGCGCCAAAGGCCGTATGTGAGGGGCTCTCGGGCGACGAGCAAAATTCACGAGACTTCACAGCCTAGTACTTAGTCTGCCTTAGCGGGCGACTTGTTTCACATCTGTAGATGAGCAATTTAGCCAGTTGTGCAGTAGAACGGCTAGCCTGGGATCTTTAACATGCACCCCGCAGTAGTGATACATGACCGCACGCCAATACAATGCTCATCCAGATCGAAACGGGCAGGGGTGAGGATTGAACCCAGGATTCTGGGTTCTGCAGGGCGAGCTTTCGCTCCATGTGCTGAGAAACCAACAGAAGAAAATACAGTATACAGATTGCGTTGTTTTTCCTTTCAATCTGGACTTTTTACAGCGAACCTTAGAATAATCATGGCGTTTTACTGAGACTATCCGAGTTTCGAAATGGCAGAGGCCGCACCGGATGCCTCTAAGGCGTACTTCGTCAAATTCTTTTAATATATGAAGCTCCCCATTACTGTATTAATGACTGGTCAAGGCTAGGTTGCACATTTGTGTCGGTTGTGTCCACAGCAACCAAAACGACAGCAACGATAAAGGCACCAATACAGCCGCGGCTCATGATTCTTTCACAAGGCTACTATAAGCGTTGTATGTCACTTTGTGTGGTGCGAAACTGTTTTCCCGTTGTCTATATTGTTGATTTAGCGTCGGTCATTTTTAGCGGAACCCACCAACCAAGGCTTGCCAAGAGTGGGCTTTAATAATAGTAATAAAAATCTTTATTAGCTCAGAAGAGCCGCGGCACCGCAGAAAGGTGACAGCCTGTACCATGGAGGCCCGCAGTGCCACGTCTATTGATGATGATTATAATATGATATGTACAAGTTGAGGACGACGACGTATAGATGACCGAGAGGCGCTGACGATGTTCAAATAGAACCCGCGGGTGAGGGTGCGGGCTCTAGTTTAGCTTGTTGGTGCACAATACTATAATAGGACCAGCTGAGCTTATGAAAAACGAATAGAGAGAGAAAAAATAAGGCATACCGCTTTACTACCAACTGTGGTTTAATACTTCTTTCTCTCTCTAAACCTTGACTCTGTGCTTCTTTTTTTTTTTTTTTAAAGCTGCGTAAAATCACACAATTTATATCGTAAAACCTAACTTAACTTATATTTGAATCACCCGTCCTTTACCTGGACATAAAACACTGCAAATATTGTTTATCTTTGGTACATATTAAGCTTGATCGAAGGCTCGCTGACGCACGCTGCTTCGTTTTCTCCTAATACCATGGTCTAGAGCAGGGGTGGCGAAACCGCAGCTCGCGAGCCGCATGCGGCTCTTTGCTGGTCCAAGTGCGGCTCGCAGATCCCTCGTAAAGAGACCCCCCCCCCTTTGCCCCTTTCCGCGTTTCTCCAGAAAAAAAGAAAAAAAAAAGAAAGGATTTCAGAATAAAGCACACTGCAGCTTGCAGTTTGACAGCCTTGTTTTCCCATACGTACAGTCGTACAGCCTTGTGCCCCCATACGTACAGTCAGACTCTAAACGAAAGGTAAGTTTTGACGCCCCCCCCCCCCCCCCCCCCCCCTCCCGCGGCTCTTAGAAGTTCCGTGGTTTTGTTTGCGGCTCTCAGGCCAGGCCAGCCTGGCCACCCCTGGTCTAGAGCATCCCTCGTGCATGGTGGTTTTTGCGTTTGGCGATGATGGTTACGCTGCTGAACTCTGCACTGCATTCAGGCCATCTACCAACCTAGTTCCACTAAATAAGCTACGCTTCAGAGTGACGACTCATGACATATTGTGGCTTAAAATCATGGTTGCCAGTTATCTGAAGCTTTATCTAAAATCACAGGAAACGCTTTTCCGTCCTCCACAAATGTTCAAACAGTTCGCGACAAGGCGAAGAAAGTGCACGAGGCTCCTAACACTGAATCTAGTGCAGAGGAAGTCGCAGTTTTGAATCATGATGATCGGTAGTTGCGTCTGCTCTGCAGAAACATCAAAATGGCGGCGCCCATGACAATATCGGGGAACGGAGTGCCGATACTCTAAGCGCAGCGCATTTAGTGGCTCTATATCAACCCATTGCCGCAACCGTGAATGCAGGGCAGAGTTCAGAAGTGTCACTATCATCGCAAAACACAAAAACCAGCATGCACGAGAGATGCTCGATATCATGTCCACAAAAGAAAGCGAAGCAGCGTGCGTCAGCAAGCCTTCTATCAAGCTCAATAAAAAATTAAGAAAAAATGTCTGCGGTTTTTATGTCCAGCAGAAGAGCGGGCGATTAAAATTTAAGTTAGGTTTCACGGTATAAGTTGTGTTTTCATGTGGATGCAAAAAATACACACACACAAAGTCAAGGTTTAAAGAGAGCAAGAAGTGTTAAACCACAGTTGGTAGTCCAGCGGCATGTCTGCCTTTTTTTCTCTCAATATTCCTTTTTCCTAAGTTCAGCTCGCTCTATTATAGCTCGCCAATATAATGCATTCTGAAATTCCAAATGCCGCAACCACATCAGAACGAAAAAAAGAAAAAGAAGAAGCACCACAAGGTTTGGCGCGGAGATCTCTATGCAGCCAGAGCTGGGACGGTGCGGAAGCCTCAAAGATGGCCAGGTGGCTCGAAAGTTCGGGCGTCCTCCGAGAGCTGGCACTAATAATAAATAATATCTATTCCCCGGGGAGGATGCCACTATGGTGGCTGGAACGCATCTTCGACTGGTGCGTTTGCCGCGTCCTAAAAAATAGTCCAATAATAGTCGCCCGAAGACGTCATGGAGGTATCACGTTGTCGCCGGCCGAAATCCTGGCAGTGTCACAGCAGTGCCTGGCGGAGAATGTATAGCAGACCGCAGGTTGCTCTCCAGCTTGGCAGTCCACCAGCAGCCAGGACAGGGACGACAGCGACGCTAGCATTCGCTTATACGTTTTGTCGGGGCTTCTAACACCAACCGCCATAATCGCGATATCCGACAGCACGGCACTCCGGCTTCTCCGACTTCCCCAAGCAGCACGGAATTCGGCCAAGCTTTGGGCATTGACCAATGGGGCTGGCGATTGTCTTTTGACCAATGGACAAAAAGTGGTCATGCATCGGCTAATGCTTGGCCGATGGCTGATGGCCAGGGGCCAGTGGTCAATGGCCAGAAAAGGCCAGTCATGGGCCAATGGTTGGCCACTGGCCAAAGGACCATTGCGAGCCATCGGCGAATGATTGGCCAAATCTGTGTTGCTTGGGCCCTTTGTTTCCACTTCGTGACCACTTTCAATGCATGGGCGGAAACGAACAATAAACAACACGTACCAGTCGGAGACGCGTTCCAGTTGCCGTAGTTTCCGCTAACCACTGCCGCTTTAGAAATGTGTGCGCGCCGGAAGGAATGGGTGATGTCGCTACACTTTTTTTATTAAGGGTGCTTATTTCTCCTCGGCCGCTTTTTGTGCCCGATTTCAGACAGTCACGTCTGCGTGCGAATGTGTTGCGGACCCCAAAGGTGCCTTCAGATGAGTGTTCAGGACTTCCGCGGACAAGAAGTGATGCGCTTCATTAGACCCTGCCGGTGCACGTCGTGCTGCTGCCCCTGTTGCCTACAGGTGAGTTACCTGAGGGAACTGCTCTTGGCCTAAACAAAATTAAAATTTTTGTTTGTATTACGTGCTCAACCAACTACGAGTATCTGGCACGCCGCAGCGGAGGGCTGGGGATTAATTTCAACTACCTGGGGATCTTCTGACCTGCAACCGAAAGCTTGGTTACATGGAGCCTTCTCCGCAATGACACTCAGTCAGATTGCGAACACCCGACAGGGATTCGAACCTCCCACCTGGGGATCCGTATGCCGGCGCTTTGCCTCGGAGACACCGAGGGGGCTGCTCTTGACCTAAGACGAGATCTGATTCTTAGATTGGTAATTTAGGTGCGGTAAGGTTTCGAGCATTCCAGTTCATGCCATCGGCCGTACCAGGCTGAACATACGAGAATGGGATTTAAACAACGACTCCGCTGAACTGCTGGTCAGCAACTGACTTCACGTCGCGGCTGGGCCTGTTGCTCTCGGTCTACAGCCGCGTCCCTTGCTCTTCTTTTTTCGCCGTGCTGGACCCGCCGCTGTCGCTTCTGCGGCGCTCTCGTTATACATAAAGCTCGCAAAACAAGAACCTTTATATAGCCGGACTCGGCTTTGTTACCACACGGCAATCACTGAGGAAAGTCTTCGCTCCAAGAGCAGTCGCCGATTTCATGCGGACAACATCCCAGACTCGGACGGGAATGCGGTAGGAGATGGTCCGCTAAATGCTCGCATGCTGGGAGGGGGCAAAAAAGCTTCCATTCTTTTCTCTTTTTTTTTTGGGGGGGGGGGGGGGTGGGGGTGGGGGGGAATTGTGGTGGTATGACGAACAACCCTAAGCCCTGCCGTGCCAGGGTTATCACAACCTAAAAAAAGGGCTTTCGTTACCCCTCCACCCTGAAATCCAAAAACCGAAAGTGTGGTACTTACGGTTTTTGTATTAAGCCTGTCAACCTTATATTCTGTGTGTCGCTAGTGGTGTTGTCTATATAAACATGTGTTGACATATTAAGAGTGTTGTTCGACTGCAGCCGCTTGCTCGTCACTTCGGCCTTCGTTGCTACGCCACAAAGGCTCTACATACTCTGAAAAGTTTTCAGCAGACACGTTTTTCCACTACAAAAATGTGATAGTCTAGAATCTCGATGTCGCGCTAATTTAGGTTGGTCAGCGCGTGGTAAGTGCCAGGAGCGATGCAGAGTCATGGTTGTGTTCAGGAAGATCCAGTATTTTTTTAACATACACATAGTACTCGTCTGGACCGGAAAAACAGGTACCATGAGTTTAAAAGACTTCTGACATCGTTATGCGCAACAATTTCGCGTAATGCCTAGGAATAACAGAGAACGCGCAGGCGAGCTGGCGAGCTCTCGACATCTTGAAATTCCCAGACCGAGGAACGAAAAATCGGACGAAACGCGCATACGTCTTAAACACAGCTGCGATGTATACTCCCCCTTTTTTTTAAGAACGACCCGCAGCTGACGGTCTGACAAAGGAAGTCAGTGGGCATCACAGCAACTTTCCAACAAACAACAGCCGACAATACTTTTTCTCGGCCACACCCTTGAGCAACACCGAACATGCCAGCGGACCAGTCTGGTCTAAACGCCACTCCACGCTCAACCGTTTGCTGCCGGCCTAACAAGCCAGCCAAGCGACATCTGGCATTATTTCGCACACTTCCTACCCCCGTAAAACTGGGATTCGTGGAAAGTTGCAGCAACAACAGTTGACCCAATTTCACAAGCATCATAAAGCAAAAAATATCTTTCAATATTTGATACACACACATAAACACTCATAAATAGAAATAAAATATTTGAACGCTTTCAATTATACACAAAAGCACAACCTGCAATGTACAACTCGGGTGCAACAAAAAGAGGAATAAAAACAGACATGGAACGCACTCACAATTTAGAAACACAACAAAAAATCTCTATGTTGCTTTGTGAATAACAGTTGATGGGATGCTAAACAATTTGGTTTATTGCTTATTTAAGCGTTTTAATCAGGTCTTTTTTAGCTTGGTAACTTTCTTTCGCTAATGCTTTATTGTTGACATGATGAACAGAACAGCGCACACAAAGACAAGGACAGAGAAAAGGAACATGCAGGACACACAAGCTCTGACTCGCAACTGAATTTATACACAAAAGAAAGAAGAAGACAACGTTCTGAAAGACACGCAGGGCACGCAGTGCTTATGACACGCGACACAACACCATCTAACTGCAATGTCTTTGCCCCATAGTCCGATCTAAAAACAAGGTTTCAGTGTTTAGTAGTGTCACTGATGGGTGGCTGATGCAGCAGTCCCCCAGGCTGTTGATGCAATGTGCTTCTAAGATTTCGCGAGTTGTCTTGTCTCGATAGTGTCCAATTATTGTTGTGCCTTTTAGAATCGGAGCACACGAGCAGAAATTGCAGTAAACGGGAAGGTGACCACCCACTGTAGATTTTAGTGAACGATCATGCTCGAGAAGGCGATCGTTTAGGCACCGTCCGGTTTGGCCCACATAGCTTCTACCACACGTTAATGGGATTTTGTACACCCCGCCATTTGAACACGGCACATAAGGGTGGCTGTGGCGTTTCTGGCACTTGTCTTTGTTGAGGTTATCCGCTATCGAGCGAACCTTTGAACAGATTTGCGCCATTCTTTTAGGAGCCGAAAACGCCACAGGCACATCGTACCTTTGGGCTGCTCTTTTTAAATTATGAGAGGTTTTGTGCATGTATGGTACAACAACCTTTCGTTTCTGTGGATCTCGAGGTTTGTTTCGCCGAATCCCTTTAGTCTTACGTACTAAGACCGCCACCACCTCGTTTAAGACCTGTGATGGAAAGCCCGACTTTTGGAGTCTCAACCTGAGCATTAAAACTTTCACGAACAGTGTGAAAGCAGGACTTCGTAAGTGCAGCCCCAAGTATGGTAACCGCAATCCCCCTTTTAACAACTTTCGAATGTGCGGATGTGTAGTGAAAGATGCCCTTTTTTGACCTAGGAGAGAAACTCCAGCAGATATGGTTTGTATGAAGAGATAACGAAAGGTCCAGGAACTGTAACTTTCCGTCCGAAGGTTTTTCAACAGTGCATTTAAGACCAAAGCCGCACCTGGAAAATACGCTCATAACCTTATCAACGTAATCACCTTCAACAGACTTGGGATACACTAGCAAAAAATCGTCAACGTATCGGAACACCTTTGACACTTCTGATCTGCTAAGGGCACCTTCAATAGCTCTATCAACACTTGCTAGACAAATATCACTAAGAACGGGGGCCACGCATGATCCTATGCACACACCTGACCGCTGCGTAAAGGTACCATTGTTCCAGCCAACGATCATAGAGTTCAAATAGAATTGCAGAAGTTCTAGAAAGCCTTCTAAAGAAACACCACTAGAGTTTCTGAAGGAGAGCTCCCCTTGCTCTTCAATGCAGGACTTGACTGAGGCAAGTAATGCTTGGTGTGGAAGAGAATAAAAAAGGTCTTGCACGTCAACACTGAACAAAGAGTGGTTGTTGAAATTATTGTTCTTGAAAGCTTCCACTACTGCTTCAGAATTGCTGACTAAAAAGGGGTCCTTGATTTGCAAACCTGATAGGTGTTTTTGAAGAAAGCCCGCCATCTGGCGCTGCCACGTGCCTCTCTCAGTGATGATGGCACGGAATGGGCAGGCTTCCTTATGGGTTTTCACACTAAAGAACACCTCAAGGTTAAGCCCTGTTGCTTTCTTGATGTTTCCGGACAAGCTTGTCAAGGAATGGCGTTCACAGAGCTTTAATGCCTGCGCCTTAATCTGCTTGGGGGACACTTGTACCCGCTTGAAGTTCTTGCTCATGGCGGTACAGGCTTTTTCATTAAAGTGTTCTTCAGGCATCAATACAAAGGATCCTTCCTTATCAGCCTCTAAAACGCGAAGGTGATTATCGTCCTGTCCTTGCACAGTATATGATCTCTCGCCCGGTCCTCTGCTCAAAACTACACTTCTGTTCCACTGTCCTCTACCTCTTTCCTGGAACCAGACTTCCTGTTGTGGCTGTAGTGGCAAAAGTGACTCGGTCTTCAGGTCGCCATGGCGGTACTGTCTTACTTGTCGTTGTTCAAGTGTCTGTCGGGTCTCACTGGAGTCATAGACAGGTAGTGAGGAAGCTGGGAGAGAAGGAACTCGAGTCCTAATTTTTCTTCCAATCAGGAGTTCAGCATGGTGATTTTAGACCATCCATCGGCGTGCTGCGGTAATCCAGAAGAAACTTGAATAGGCCCTTTCCATCTTCTTTCGCTTCACCAAAGGATGCTTCGTTGTCTTCACTGCACGCTTTGCCAATTCATTCGATCTCGGATTGTACGAACTGGATTGATTACAGCGCACATCCTAGTCACTAAACATGCTTGGAATTCAGCTGAGTCAAAAGGCGGTCCATAATCGGACACTACTTCCTCAGGTATGCCAAATAGTGCAAAAGATGTCTTGAGGGGGCTAATAAGACATCTGGCAGTTAGTGGTGTCATTGTTACATACTTACTGTAGTAGTCGACCAAAAGAAGGTGCTAAGTACCATATAGGTAAAAAAAGTCTGGCAATTTTTTGCCAAGGCCTTTCTGGTAGTTGCCGAGGTGAAACTGGTTCACGCTGGTTGTTTCTTTGGTGTCGTTGGCAGATTTCACAGCGTGTTATCAGGTTTTCAATGTCCTTGTTCATAGTCGGCCAGTAGAGACTTTCTCGGGCACGATACTTGCAAGATACAATTCCCTGATGAGCGGCGTGAAGGCGCTCAAGGGCATCAGGTTGACATGATGTGGGCAATACAAGCCGCATCTCTTTGCACACCAACTGGTCAGCTACGTGCAGTTCATTTTGAATGTCAAAGTAGGGGCGCAGTTTCGTTAACACCTGGTGCTTGTGTTTTGGCCAGCCTTCTTGTATGTATTGCTTCACAACCTAAAGCGGCGGATAAGCTGCAGTCTCGCTCCGTATCTGCTGAAACTTTGTAGTCGTTACTGTTTCAAGTAGGCCTACATTAATAGGTGGTTCGTTTTCCGCTGTAGGCATAGTTTCTGACCTATCTGGCTGTCTTAACACAGTATCTGCAGGCGTTAAGTATTTTCCAGGAGCATATGTCAATTTCACATTGTAGTTTTGCAAACGCAAAAGAGGTCGCTGAAGTCTTGGAGATACTTGGTCATAGGGTTTTTCTTTGAATCCTTTAAGTGGCTTATGGTCTGTTTGAACCTCCACTTCACGTCCGAAGGTGTACTAATGAAAATGCGTGCAAGCGAACAGGACCGCAAGTAGTTCCTTTTCTATTTTCGCATACTGGTGCTGTGCCTCAGTTAGTGAAGCCGATGCATAAGCTACAGGTTGTCCTCCTTGCAGCAAAACGGATTCAATGCCATAAGAGCTGGCATTTGTTGAAAGGGCAATTAGCTTGGAGCTATCAAAGTAATCCAAAACTGGTGCCTTCTTAAGCAACTTTTTAATATGCTCAAACTCTCTTGATATGTTGGCGTCCCAGTGCCAGGATGTGTCAGCTTTTAACAGACTTCTAAGCAGATTGATTTCTTACGAAAGATCTGGCAGAAAGATCGTCAGGTAGGTAACCATGCCTAGGAAGTTTTGTAATCACGCCTTGACTGTAGGGGCCTTAAGTGCAGTTATGGCTTTTACTTTTTTGTTATCTGGTGCAACTCCTTTGTTTGTGAGAACATGTTCAAGGTATTTTACTTGACAACACCCAGCTGCTCCTTTGTTGGATTGAGTATGAGATTGTGCTTTCTTGCTAGGCTGAGGACTCGATGTAGCTGTTCTTCGTGTTGATGAGGATTCTTTGCTGCCAATAGAATGTCATCAAAACAAGGTCGAAAACAAGGAGGCGTTGAGGGACCGAATGGCAATTGAAGAAACCTGTAGCGGCCGCATGGTGTGGCAAAAGTGCACATGAACGAGCTGGGCTTATCCAAAACCATATGCCAAAATGCTTTGCTTACGTCAAGCAGTGTAAATATGTTGCAGTTGCTCATTTTGCTGAACATTTCTTCTTGTGTCGGGATTCGGTAGTGTTGTGGTTGTATTGCCACGTTTAGTTTGCGAGGATCTAGGCAGATCCGTATGCTTCCATCTTTCTTCGGAATGAGCACTATTAAATGTACCCAGTCAGTTGGCTCCGTCACTTTGGCGATGGTTTCGTTGCACTCCATCGTTTCCAATTCTTTTTTTACCCGAGCTTCAAGTGCTAAAGGTATTTTCCGAGGTGCTGTTATGTTGGGAACCGCGTCGTTTTTCAATGCTATCTTATGCGTTCCAGGAAAAGACAGAATGGTAGGGCGTGATGACATTTCAGAACTCCCGACCGCGATATGCACAACTCGTCTCACAAGTTTGAGGTCAGAGCACGTCCGTATGCCCAGGGTGGGTTGAACTTCACTGTCAACTAAATACAACTCCAGTGTATAGCTTACACCATGAACAATGCAGTTAATGGTGCGCCTTCCGGTAACCCCAGGGGTTTTTCCGCTGAAAGTTAGCACTTCAACCTTCCTGGGCACTATTTTTACCTCACAATTGCATTTTTGTAGCAGTGTGTGAAAGAATACACTGGCCTCTGCTCCAGTGTCAAGTTTTAAGAGGATTTATCGACCATTGCTACATACACTTTCATACCATGGTGCTACTTTGGTTGGTGTAAGAGACCCAAATGTTATGCCCCCCAAACGAATCGTTTCGTTAGGATTCTTTGCTACTAACGAGGTGGAAGTTCCTTCAGCAGAAACACGCCGATATCCATTTGTTTTCAGCTCTGTTTGGCTGCACATTTTTTTAAAAATGTCAAAATTTACCACAGGAGAAACAATGCTTCCCATAAGCTGGGCAGCTTCGAGGGTGATGGGAAGTGCGGTATCTTGAGCATGAGCCCTGTTGTCGGTTGTTGACTTGCTTCCGTTAAGATGCAGGGTGTTGGTACCGTGGTTGAGCTGCTCTTAAGTTAGAAGCCTGATGATAGAGTCCATCAACTCTGACTTTGTCTTCAGTCTTTTGAATATCTCTTAGATGCATTCTGGATACTTCAGCAGCTTTAGAAGTTGAGATGATTCTGTGCAGAGTTAAGTCCTGCTCACGGAGCAATCGTTCACGCAAAGCTGCGTCTCTTATTCCAATGACAATACGATCGCCAATTAGCCTGTTTTTTTTTAGGACCATAGTTGCACTTCTGAGCTTGGAGTTCAGATCAGTTACAAACTCATCGACGGACTGTCCTGGCTTTTGAATCACGGTGTTGAAATTAGCTGCCGCTTAGATGACGGATTTTTGTGGAGCGTACAGTTCATCAAACTTACGCAGAGTATAGTCGACTGCGTTTTCAGTTCGTGCTGTTTCTGAATCTCCCGATGGTTGTGGAGAAACTATTTGTGCTATCCGTCTTGCCTGAGGGCCAAGGCAAAGGAGCAGAAGAGCCTTCCAAGCGGCGATCGGCTTGAGCGCGTACTCGCAGGCTGCCTCAAAAATGATGTGATGATGTATGAAGATTGCCATTCCTCCTATGCTCTCACTGGTCGTCACCAGGTTGGAAAGGAGCCGGTGGTTGAAGGAAAGCGGATGCCATTGTCATAGTTTTGCTGTTGCTGTTGCTTGTTGCTTTGAGATTTAGGAACGTTCGCTCACTTCCGACACCATGTTATGTCCCAAGCAGCACATAAACGTGAAGAAAACGTCGAAAGAACGTCGAAGACGTCTGTAACGTGACGTCGTAAAACGTCTAAGGTCCGGACGTTACCTTCCTTCGACGTCGATGAAACCTTTAAATGTCCGCGAGAAAAGGTGCACAGAAGGTCGAGGGGACGTTCCAAATGACGTTTGTTGCACGTCTCATGAACGTCTCGGTGGGCCGTTGCGTCCTCCCTCGACGTTTATGATACGTGTGTTTACGACATCCGGACTACCAACGACGTTCACAGAACGTCGAGAAACCTTTTCAAATTACGTGCCCTCGCCGTCGTGGGAAAACGTTATGACACCCGCCCCCGCCCTCTCCCCCCCCCCCCCCCCCCCCCCCAAAAAAAAAAAAAAAAAAAGTATTTTTTTAGTATTATTGCGAAGGCAAGTTGCTATCATGCAAGTACGAAGGAAGTAACTAAAACACAGGTTTGGTACGAACTGTTTATTTGAGCACGTTCAGACACGAGTTGCAATACGGAGCGCTTCCAAAAGACGTCCCCGGATGTACCAGCCTCAAAGATATAAAAGAACAAACAAATTCACGTAAATAAGTGAACAATAGACGATGTTACGCGGCGCGGAATGTTCCACCGCTTACCTCGTTCTGCTTCTGATTAATGCGCTGACGCGCGTGCTTTAGCCGTCCCATTGCGCGTAGCAAGTACTCTCGCTGCGTGCACGAGTATGGTTTCAGAGGGGGGATCCCGTCCGCTGTGCGTTCTTGATTGGGATCGTCGGAGGCGTCTGAAGGGTCTTGATTGGAGACTGGACTTGACGCGCCGTTATGTGCACTGTCACTTGTTTTCTGGGGGTCGTCATTCATATCCTCACAGGCACCTTGATCCGAGCAGTAGTACGATTCAACGTGTGAAGCGTCATGGCCTTGAAAAAGGTCCTCGAGCCGTGACTGAATACGACGGCGTTTTTGGCGATCACCGACTTCTTCATGGGGGAGACTTGAAGGACTCATCCAATCGCAGCACTTATACTGTATGCAGACTCGAAAAAAAAAAAAAAAAAATCACGGCGACATAGCAGTTTGCCTCGTAGACCCGTAGACGTGACGGCCGGTGCTAGTGACTGGCTTTCGGAAAAAGCTGGACCGGGTCCCAGAGCTGTTCTCTCTGGGCCGATTCGAAGAACATAACATTCAGTGAAATATTTCGGGAACGACTGAGAAAATACGTGCACCCGGAACTTAGGCTTGTCAATAGGTGACCGGTGTTTGAGCCGGAAGTTTCGTCATCCGAAGCGAGGCACCACCTGACTTCACGCTTCCGGTTCGTCCGGTGCCGGTCGCGGTTCGTCCAGCTGCATCAAGAGCCCTTCTAGGCGTGGTGGCCGTGCTGTATTCGCGGTGAAAATGGCTTACAGCTCCGCGGTACGTTGTTCTAACGCAAGCCATAGAGGGCATAAGATGTTCCAGTTCCCGTGTAACAAAGCATGGAAGCAACGATGGGCCGTCGCTGTTAAGCGAGTGAAAGAGCGAGATGACCTGTGACAGAAAAACGTCGGTGACCGTTTATGCGCGGCCAATATTGTTTAAGGCCAGTACAACGTGTTCTCTCTTTCTTCGGGTAGGGCCAGCGGGAAATAACGATCTCTAACAGTCTTTTGGCACCCACCAAAAGCGTCTCGATTATTCCACGAAGGGGTGAGCACTGCTCGTCGTACAAGGCATCTGCGAGAACGCCGGATGCGATCTCGCAGGCAATCAGTTCATGGCACGACGTTTCGTCAACATACAGTGCCATTGCCAGGCCGTTTAATCGTTACATCGACAGCTCGGATTAACATTTTCTGTGATGAGCCGCCGCAGACTGTTCCCGGGAAGCGGCGTGGATGGGTGGCTTGCTATAATATAAATAAACAAAAGGACAGGTCAGCTTTTTGTAATATAAAGAAACAAAAGCAAATGGGCAGCACCTTCATATTGACGGATAATAAAGCAGTAGTACGACCCTGCGTAGCTCATATCAAAATCGGTGCTCGTTTGTGTATGCTTTCTTACTCGACATCATTAAAAAAAAAAAAAACGTGCGGGAAGGGGGAAGGGGGGGGGGGGGGCGGAGGGTTATTGTAGTTCACGGGGGACAACTTAGTTGAAGTACCAAAAACGCGTGAGTGTTAAAAAGCAAGGATTGTCACGTAGTCAGATGTCGTCGAAACTAACTTTCGCACGGAAGGGGCGTTTTAGTCGCGCGAGAAAACATAATATCTGAGATTGAAACGCCGTCTGACCGACTTCTTTCCCCGTCTTAAACTTTTGATTGCCTGAAGATTTTCTTACCCAGGCTTAGGTGTTCTAACAAAATGAGAAAAGTATGCCAGACCTCTGGCCAGGCATTTCAGCTGGCCGTGTCTTACGGCTTACATTCGCGCCTATTTCGGTCGGTGATGTGATCTGACGTAACCATAAAAAATAAACAGAACCCAAATAAAAAACGCTGGCTCAAAAAAAAAAAAAAACATCCAACCTGAGTTTTCATGCGAAGATCCGGAAAGCGCGGTGCGAGTGCAGCTTGCCGCGGGCCGCACTCGCTCTGCGCTTTCGTGGCCGTTCTCGATGCTTCTGCGTACCGATTAGTACTTAACATATCCGTAGAAGTAACTTGAGACGTTCAGAAGTGTGTAAGTCACCCAGCAGCAGAGGAAGGTGGCCCGG
The DNA here is from genome assembly GCF_016920785.2 of Ixodes scapularis. Classification (NCBI taxonomy): domain Eukaryota; kingdom Metazoa; phylum Arthropoda; class Arachnida; order Ixodida; family Ixodidae; genus Ixodes; species Ixodes scapularis. Next base: position 1,874,294 of record NW_024609872.1, read on the forward strand.
ATTGATCGGGTTTCAACACCCGCACACGCTTCCGTAGCCGTCATGGGGCTGCGTCGGCTGCTAGCTACGAACCGGAAGTGAATATTACCCAGAGTTCTTTGAGGCTGCTGCCAAACGCCGGTCACCTATTGTTCGTCGTCGCTATCGTCCCCCGTTTTTCTCTCTCGCCCTCTTCTTGCCGAGTTTCCCGACGCATCGCATGGGGCTCTATGGAGTTGCCACTGGCATCTCCTTTGCCTACCTTTTCCCCTCTCTCTCGCGCCGTGCCGGCTGCTTTTTTTTTCTTTTTTTTTTCTTTTTTCTTTGTGTTTCTTTTTTTTTTTTTTTTTTTGCACGTAAGTGCGGACTGGGCTTGAACGCTTTTTGGACCTTCATCTGGGCCATCCAGTGTTGGCATCATGAATGTCAACGAGAAAAGAGTCAAAGTACAGGCTAGCTGGTGGAAGTCAACCATTTCGTCGTTTACCCTGAGACTGGGGGGGTTTTTTGAAGAGCAGAAGAAACAGAAAAAACAGACAGGTCTCTGACTCAGCTTGGTAGCTGAGTTTGAGACCTGTCTGTTTTTTCTGTTTCTTCTGCTCTTCAAAAAACCCCTCCAGTCTCAGGGTAAACGACGAAATGGATGAATGTCAATTTTCACAAACCGCTGACAGTATCCACCGGATTTCGTCATTGCCGGGCATTTTATTTTATCTTTTTTTTTTTTTTTTTGAGTCAACTCCAAAAATGCGCAAGTGTGCAGTGAAGGTTTGGGTACGTCCCCACTGGCAGCGAAAGCCAGATCTGTACTGACAGTCACGTGACAAGACTGCGCCCCGATCTACCGAAAGCGCTAGGGCGCTGGAAGTTGGTGTAATGGATGAACTGTAATGTTGATGCGAATTTTTTTGGTTGTGCGCAGGTGAGCATGGGTTACAAAATACGAAGAGAAAATGACGAACCTTAAAACAATCTCGGGTGGTCGCGGAGCAGTATGGATGCTCCTAGGAAAGGATGCAGGCCTGAAATCACCTGGAGAGGGGATAGTGTAGCGGCGCCCCTGAGGCGCGTGCCAGGGCCCAGGACCCATGGAAGACGATAACGCGCGTGCGAAATGCAAGAATGGTACAATTCGATCCGTTGTAGACGCCATGGGCCTTCGCAGGTTAAACCCGTAACAATATTTTAAACAAACCAATATTATAACAAGCACGTCTAAGAGAAATTATATTCCCAACATGCTTTCATATTATTTTTTTTCTTCCGTGTACATTGAGTTTTGTAAATGCCCTCTTTAGCGTCATCGATGTGCAATTAATAGCATTTTGAAATACGCAAATTAATGTATAAATAATTAAACTTCTCAACCTCTCAAAAATTAAGTTTTTTTTTCGGCTCTTGGGCACTGTCACCTTGACCACAGTGATTCTGCGGCTGGAGATTGAGCTGGAAAATCTAAAAACGTCGAACAAAACGTGAGTGATCGACGTTGCCAGCACGTCTTCTATGACGTTTACGACATTTAGGTGTGAACGCGACGTCGCTGAAACGTCACTGACGGGGCGATAATGTAACGTCACCCTGGACTTTATTTTAACTTTGAATACACGTGAGTATTCGACGTTGTTAAAACGTCTTGTCTTGATGTCGTGGTGACGATGACGACGTTAAAGTTGAAACGTGACGTCGCCAGCACGTCACGGACAGGACGGTAATGGGACGTCATTTATGAACTTCAGTTCAACGTCAAAGAAACGTGAGCGTTGGACGTTGTGAGAACGTCGTGCATCGACGTCGTGGGAACGTTGACGACGTTTGAGTTGAAATACAACGTCGTCACAACGTCACTGATTTGACTCTAATGGAACGTTATATAAGGACGTCACCTCAACATCGAAAAAACGTGATCGAAGTCATGCGGGACGTCACGGACGTCCGGGACTTTTTCTCGACGTTTCCACGACGTTTTGTGCTGCCTGGGGTTGTGATGAGTTGAGTTAATGAGACTTTAGAGAAACTGTTTAGTATTAAATAAACGAGAGCAGAACGACCAACATGTCTTTCGTGTTTCCGTTTCCGGTCTCTGCTATCAGCGCTCCTGATAAGGGGCGCAGCGAGCTGCCGCGCCACGAAGAAGCATTTCGTCAGTCGCAAAATAAAGATCGCTCCCGACGGACGAGAGCTTGTCTTCCGGGCACGCGCATGCACACAACAACTGGCGACGAGTGACTGGGCGCTTTTCTTCTGTTCCTACAAGGAAGTCTCGCCGATGGAATCACCATGGCTCGTATCGGGCAAGTGGAAGCTTTTGATGAATCTTTAAGTGATTGGTCATCATACGAAGAACGGCTTTTCTCGTATTTTGCCGTGAACAAGATAGCAGAAGCCGACAGAGTGCCTGCGTTTCTTAGTGTCATTGGACAGAAAACATATGGATTGCTAAAGGCACAAACGGTCCCGCAAGTTCTGTCAACAAAGACTTTTGAGGAACTAGCAGCTGCTTTGAGGGAGCATCTCACCCCAGGCGTGTCAATCGTTGGGGAACGTGCCAAATTTCACCGCCGTTCGCAGCACGAAAATGAATCCATTTCGAATTTTGTGGCGGAGCTTCGAAGACTACACAGTCCTGCGAGTTCGGCAATTTCTTGGACGAGTCCCTGCGCGACCGTTTTGTATGTGGTCTGTCCCGCACCGACATTCAACGGTACTTGTTCGCGGAAGACAAGACGCTTACCTTTCAAAAAGCGGTCGAGCGAGCGCTAGCCCTAGAAGCGGCTACTCGGAACACCCAGGACGCGTATGCGCCGGATGCAAATCAAGTGAGCAACCGTTCGAGCGGTGACGTTCATAAAGTGCGAGCAGACGCCTCGCCGCAAGCGCAATCTACAGCCGCATGTAATCCTGCGGTTCGCCAAAGCATTTAGCCAACTCATGCCCGCATGTTGCCGCTACGTGTGTTAGCTGCGGGAAAAGAGGCCAACTGCAACAAGTCTATCGCAGTAAGAAAAAAAAAAAAAAAAAAGCAAGGTCGCGGGAAGAAAACGGAGATGCACGCGCTGACGCAAGAGGCAGGCGGCGGTTTACTCAGCATAAATTCGGCGGCACGGCCACCAATACTGGTCGACGTCTCTGTGGATGGGGTGCCGCTACGTATGGAACTCGACACGGGTGCGACTGTCTCCGTGGTTTCACGCAAACAGTAACAGCAGTTGTTTGCTTCGTCGTCAATGCGGCCCACGGAACTTCGACTGTGGAGTTACACTGGCGAAGTCGTCAAGCCGTGTGGCGTCATTCACGTGCACGTGACGCACAACAACCGGTGGTGGCTCCTGCCTCTGTAAGATGCGAAGGCTTTCCTCGTGTTGAAAGATGACCGCCCAAAATTTCTGAAGGCTCGAAACGTCCCTTTTGCACTTCGTTCCGCGGTTGAAGAAGAGCTCGAAAAGCTTCAAAAGCTCGGAATCATTACGCCTGTCGCTACAAGCGAGTTCTCCACTCCAGTAGTCCCAGTTCTTAAGGACGGTTCTATACGCCTCTGCAGCGATTACAAGACAACGCTAAACCCCGTTCTGAATAAGGATCAATACCCGCTGCCTCGGCTGGGCGAGATTCTTGCGGCTCCCACCGGTGGTTGCTTCTTCTCAAAGATTGACCTTGATAGGGCCTGTCATCAAGTCGAAATGCGGACGACTCCAAGAAGTTCCTAACATTAAACACTCACAAGGGACTTTTCAGCGTGAACCACCTGCCGTTCGGCGTGGCGTCGGCGCCCGCCATCTTTCAGCGTGTTATGGATAACATGCTTAAAGACTTGCCAGGTGTTACGCGCTACCTTGATGACATTTTGATTACTGGAACTACGTGCGCGGAGTCCTTCACCAACCTAGAAGCGACTCTCTGAAGGTTGTCAGAACGCGGTGTACGCGTCAAGCGCAGCAAATCTGTGTTTCTTTGCGACCGCCTCCAGTACCTCGGACACATCATCAGCGCCGACGGTGTGCAGCCGACAACTGAGAAGATTGAAGCCTTGCTCAAAGCTCCAGCTCCGACTAACGTCTCACAGCTACGTTCCTTGCTGGGACTGATTAACTACTATGACAAGTTTACGCTGCATCTTGCAACGCTGGCGCATCCTTTCAACAGGCTGCTTCGACAGAACGTCAACTGGTCGTGGGACTCTGCGTGCCGGGAAGCTTTTGACAAGATCAAGTCGGCCCTATCGACTTCCCCAGTCTTAGTCCACTACGACCCTAACGCACCGCTCCAGCTGGCATGCGACGCGTCGGCTTACGGCCTCGGCGCAGTTCTGTCACATGTGACGTCCGACGGCACGGTGAGACCAATTGCGTACGCTTTTTGTACCCTTACTCAGGCTGAAGAAAAGTACAACCAAATTGAGAAAGAAGCCCTGGCCCTGGTGTTTGGTGTAAAGGAGTTTCGCTTCTACGTCTACGGCCGCAGCTTCACTTTGGTCACCGACCACCTTCCCCTGCAGCGCATTTTTGGACCGAAAACTGGCATACCTGCCATTGCTGCTGCCAGGCTACAGCGTTGGGCAGCCACCCTTTCCGCTTACAGGTACAACCTGCTTTACAAGACGTCTGCAAACAACATGGACGCAGATTGTTTTTCGCGGTATCGGGTCTTTTCCACGGCGGAGGAACAGGCAGATGAGGAAGTTTTCTACACACGGAGGTTGGATTCCATGGCTGTGACAGGTCAAGAGATTGCAAGGCACACCGCCCGTGATTCCACTCTCCGGCTGCTACTCGATTTCACACGGAAAGGTTGGCCGTCCTACACCGACGACGCCGATCTCAAGCCATTCTTCCACAGACGACATCTGTGGAAGATGTCGTCTGTGGAAGGATGTCGTCTGTGGATGCCTGATGCCATACATCAGGCATCAGGGACGCCTGATGTATGGCATGCGTGTTGTGGTGCCGCCCAAGCTGCGTCATCTGGTCATCGAGGAGCTGCACGAGGGTCACCCGGGCATCGTCCGTAGCAAAGAGCTAGCCCGCAGCTATGTCTGGTGCTCATTGGTTGACAAAGACCTCGAGACTCAAGTAAAGCTCTGCCGGGCGTGCCAGCAGCAACGTACATCACCCGCAAAAGCCCCCTTGCATCTCTGGGCGTGGCCGTCGAGACCTTGGCAACGAATACACTTGGACTTCGCGGGTCCTTTTCGCAACTGGATGTTCCTTGCAGCCGTCGATGCCCATTCCAAGTAACCTGAAGTTTGCCTGATGAAGTCTACGACCGCTGCAAGCACAGCTGCCCAACTACGCCAACTTTTCAGTCGACATGGACTTCCGGAAACCATTGTCGAAGACGATGGTCCGCACTTTACTTCCGAAGAGTTTCGTTCTTTTCTCAAGATACATGGCGTGCGCCAAGTTCTGACCGCGCCTTACCATCAAAGCAGCAACGGACTCGCAGACCGTTTTGTACAGTCTCTGAAGAATGCCCTTCGAAAGGCTCCGGCGTCAGAGTCTGTTGCCGAGAGTCTGAACAGGTTTTTGCTGGCCTACCGCACCACCTCTCATACAACTACTCAGGAGACTCCGGCCTTCTTGTTGATGGGAAGAGCCTTTCGGACGCGCCTGGATGCTATGAAACCATCACTCGAAGCCTTGATTTCTGGACGCCAGTTCCAACAATCGTCTCATCGGGGAGGTGTGGACGTGCCGTTTTCAGAGAATGACTGCGTCCTGGTGCGAAACTTCAGACGGGGACCCAAGTGGTTGAATGCAACGGTGTTGAAAAGAGCTGGGCCCGTTTCTTACACGGTACAAGTTACCACGTCGCATGGAGTGCACATCTGGAGGAGACAACGGGATCAGTTATTGCCAGCGCCACCCTCCACAAGCAAGGCTGCGTTTGAGTCGGACGACGAGCTGTCACCAGTATTGCTGCCACCTGTAAAGGACAAGCCAGCTCTCGCAGTGCCAACAGCAACATCAGCCAGGACGACAGCAGCGACAGCAGCACAAATAAGGAGACAAGTAACCTCCGCGGAGCTGTCGCAACCACGCTACCCACCGAGGACCCGGAAACCACCCGACCTAAGAGGGGAAAGTGTCATGTTTCCGTTTCCGGTCTCTGCTATCAGCGCTCCTGATAAGAGGCGCAGCGAGCTGCCGCGCCGCGAAGAAGCATTTCGTCAGTCGCAAAATAACGATCGCTCCTGACGGACGAGAACTTGTCTTCTTCCGGGCACCCGCATGCACACATCAATGTCGGTCACCCGCCAGTTCTGAGAACGAGATCTGCGCGCGCTCAGACGTCGTCTTCTTCTACAACATCATAACAAACAATTCAAAGAAATTTCCCACACCAATGCCTGACGCGGACTGAAACCTAAATTTTCTTCCAACCAATTCTCAGTTCTGATAAGCAGCTTCACCTGGTTGAAATCGTAGTAGAAATCCTTAATTTTCAACCACATTAATTTGCAGGGCATACCATGCTTGCTTTACACTTAACTAGTCGACACAGCAGAATTTTTAACGCCAAAGTGTCTGCTTTCAAAAGCAGACAAATAATTTTTGTAAAAACCGGGATAAGGCACCCTGCCACAAAACCATCTCCTTCATAGCAACCTTCAATGGAATATTTCGTTCGAGGTATATTAGAAAACAGTTAACCGGGAATGTGCTCTGGAGTTTATTTCTAATAAGTTTTATTGCCTCAACCATTTCGCGGTCCTTCAACATACTAAAGACTTTTTTTCGAGACATCTCAAAATATATTGGTTGGGCTTCAAGAGACCACCCAACGCCTTACACGTCTTGCTTTGAAACATGTCAATCGGGGAAACTCCAAACCTACCAGACTGATCCGTCTGCAACAATGCTTTTTTTTTTTCTCTCCTTTGCTTCTTGATTGCAACCACATTTCTAAGGTCTTCTTGGCAGTTCTGCTGATCTCACAAATACTGCAAAACCTTGACTGAATAAAAATTATGTTTCTTGGCGAAGAAAAGCGTAAAACCTTCAGTCTAGTTATTCCATTCAATTATGTTTGTTTTATTATCAACAAAGTGCTACACAATTTACTGAAAAGGCAGATCTTCTCACAGCCAATTGGCTAATTTGTGTCTGGGTTCTAGACTACTCTGTCCCAGTGTCTAGGTACTTTGTCCCAGAGTCTAGGTACCCAGTGTCTAGGTTTTAGACTAGTCTAGGCTTTAGGCTACCAGTGTCTAGGTTCTAAACCAAGTGTGCCACTGTGTTCTCTCTTCGTAAGCGGCTGCAAGCAAGCCGAGCGCGCTCCATCACATTCATTTGCAACTGCGTGAACCAGCCTTGAGCCAGATTGACGCAGGAGTGTTTGCTTACGTTTTCTCGTGTCACGTTACGTGTCACCGGGACAACCACGCTTCGAGTGCCGTGTGCAGAGCTACTCCCGAAACCGGTCGTCACGCTTTACACGAAGCGCCAATGTCCGGGTGATTCTCAAAGTAAGCAGACAGACGCTCCCGTAATTTAACGCATCGTAAGAAAACGGTAGTCCTTGAACCGGCCTTTGAACGCGTTTGTTGACGTGCCCTCCGCCCTTTGCCCCAAAACTTTGCAGACGATCGAGGTTCAGGCGCCTCCCGGGACAACCATAGGGCACGTCAATCAAAACTGGTCCGTCTGCTTCCCGACCTTCACCGTCTGCAGTGGGACCGGAAGTGCACTCGTTAAGGTCAAGGGACCCTTCTGCACAGAAAGCTTTCCCTGCTGTTGCGAGGTCAAGTTTAGGGTAAGACTGTCCTTACACGGAATGTCGTAAGGCTGGTTCATGCACTTGCATTTGCTTGCAACCGAGTGCGCCTCGCAGCCTTGCGCTCGTTTACGACAAGATCAGAGGCCAGATTCACGAAACGATCTTACGCCAAAAATGTGCGTAAGACAAAACTTAAGAACAAATCCGTATTCACGAAAGGAAATTTTCGTAAGTTTTGCGCAGGTTACGAAGAAATCCTACGACAGCTCCGAAGCTGTCTTACGCACTTCTTACGATCAAATCAGCATGGCCGACAGCGTCGCTCAGTTGGTCGCGACAACCAACGGATGTTTATTTTTCTACGTGCGCTTCTCACGCGTCCCGGCTTCAAGCAGCAAGGAACAAGTAAAAAGTACTTGAAACATACCACGACGAACGAACAAGAACGTTGGGTCCACAGACACCCGGGAAAAACTCCAAGGGCCACGAGTATTGACTCCGACCGATCGGCAGATAGGCCTAGCAGGCACTCCGACTCGGCGCAACGATGATCTGACGGTCGTTGGCGAAGACCGTCTGCCCACGACCGGTTGGCGTGCTGAATGGAATATGCCTGCGCGACCCTTGTGAACCCTTCCGGTATTATAGTTTGATCGCTGAACTCAATTAATCTCTTCCTCTTGTCATCTCCTTGTTTTCCGAGGCAACGGTGACGAACGCTGTCGTCGAAAAGGGGCTCTCATCGATTATATCTCTGTTTTGTGTGATATCAAGCTCAAATAAACGCCGTATGGATTACCTTCGCAACATGGTATGTACACTTTGTTATTAGTATTCCATTTTATTCTGACACGACTGCACCTCACTGCCGATCGCTGTAACAGTTCGTGGGTCGCAATGCCGGTCCAACCTTTCTTCGCCGGGTGTCACGTCAGCATCGAGTTGCAATTGTAAAGGATCGGTCCCGAAGCGCTTATCAATTCGCGGTCCACCAGCACAAATCCAGCACTTCGATCAAACGCGCGCGTCCGTTCCGTAGCGTGAACAGGCATTTACGTGGCTCTTGCTTACACTGTCATAGTTCAAACGTATCTTTTTTAACGTCGGCTCGCTCCTGCATCTCCGAGGCCGCAAAAAACACCGCGGCAATTTGTTCCCATCTACGTCGCTCTGCAAATGACTGCGGGCCGTCTTTTACCAACGATGACAGTTGTGTTGACTTGGTAGCGATCGAGTTCGTAGCAATCAATGGGGGTGGTTACGCATCCCGGCCTCGGCATTCCGGCGAGTTTAAATCGTGTTAGCGTCGACATATCACTGCACGGATACGAACCCCAGACCAGCGGTGGCAGAAAGGCCGCCTCTGTTTGTTATGAAAAATCCGCGTGCTCTGAACGGCTCCGAACGGCTCCGAACAAATGCCGAGCTCTCCGACTGGTTGCTCGTGCTGCCGAAGACGCCGTCACCATAGCAACATCACCGGTAAGTTTTAGTTTTTCCGTACGACAACGTCGCTTTCGTCCTCTCACTTAAGAACGCGTTCGTGAATACCGATTTCTCCTCTTCTTACGATGTTCTTAACTTACGAACTTCTTAGGTAAGTTGTCGTAAACTAAGAAGCTCTTCGTGAATCTGGCCTCAGAGCACTTTAAACTCGGAGAGTTTGGAAGTCTTTTCAACATGCCGAGAATCTAGCAATAACTATCTTGTATTGAATTTCGGACCCGCTCTGAATTAGACACGTTAAGAATGCGCTAACCCGGCACCATAAAGTGTTTATCTTTAATGCAAGTGGCTCTGGCGCTGTACACGCAATAAACAACTCAACCCCTTTTATATGTTGCAATCTATTAAACATTTGTAATTTTTTTATTGAAACCTCTTTATCAAAAGTGCATTTATAATAGTTTCAATATTACTTGTCAAAAATGACCATTGCCCATATTCAGTGCCGCGTCGGGTACCCTTTAGGAGAGGCGATGCGAAAGCGTGAACTAAATTGCACAATTCCTTCTTATTTCAAAATGCATCATTTTGTTAAAAAAAGCCTGTATTTAAGTTTTGTTTTTGAAGGTCTGTGAAGGGGTACCGGTGCTTGTACGCAATGATCAAATGCAAGCATAACGAAATGCCATTGTACAAAAAAGGGTGTTTATAACGCAACTTCAACGGGCAGAGAGGGGGGGGGGGGGGGGCAAATGAAAACACTTTTACCCAGTGCAATCGCGAAGTTCGCTTGTTCTAGGAGGCGGCGAGCTTTGCGCATTGGCCATCTCTTCGCGCATCTCAGTATAAGTGACTCTGGACGAGACACTGATATCTACAACGAGGTAGAGGGGCTTAGAGCAATAAACCAGGATTCTAATCTCCACACGGAAGTAACCTCCCCCCCCCACCCCCCCCCCCCCCCCCCCCCAAGGCTGCCGCCGTTGTAGGCAAATGTGACTACTCGTAACGTGACCTAACCAAATACCTGGCGTCACTGGCAAGATGGCAGTGCCCAAGCAGTGTCTGGCCCTCTGGCTGGCCCATTGGCGCTTGTCGGACGAAGTCTTGTTGTTCATGAGCGAGTTGATTTGAGATACGAGAAGCGTGATGGTGAAGCCGGTCGAAAGCGACTCCAGAGTTCAGCGTGGTCTCTCAAGAATGTATAACGCGTGAATGCGAAGGAACGGTGCGCATTTTGCTGGATATTCGCGGGGGTGTTTCCACGAAAAAGACAGAATCGGCACTGCGTTGCTTCGACTTCGAACTTATTCGAACATCGTTAGGATAAATTTTATCGCGACGTTTCTGGGCTCTTGTCGACCATCGGAATCTTTGAGGTCTGCAGTGAAGCGTGTGCGGTGTATTTGGATGCAGAGTTTTGCGACAGAAATTGCGCAAGTTGTGCTTCGCAGTGTGCATTTGTGGTCCCCTTCGTTCAAATGACCGAAGGCTCACTTTGGTTGTGTGGCGCACCAAAGAGCTTCCTCGAAACTAGTAGTTCCCGTGCTGGGCTAGACGATACTGTGATGCAAATTTCATGGTGTCAATATGACCACAATGCGACCGCCTTTGCCGAAAATAGTCGCGGCCGTGGAGGTTGGCATCGCACGCCTAGATCACATCGTCCGGGAGGGTGTAGGACTGAAAGCGATCTATCTCCTTTCTAAAACTCCGCAACGGCAGCGTCAAAATATACCACGAGATGAAACAGCAGCACTACGCAGGCTTCGTGAGGACACAAAGATTGTGCTCGTACCAGCACACAAGGAAAAATCGACAGCCGTCCTCCATATGGCGGTGTACGAGCACAAGGTGCTGGATCAGGTAGTACCCAAAGTCAAAAAGCCTTTTAATGCGACTCATCTACAGGAATGGCTCTGTACCCAGCTTTTACGGGTTATCCAAAGTCCACAAAGCTAATGTTCCCCTAAGGCGTATCGTAGATTTCACGACCTCTCCGCTGCGGGCGCGGTCGAATTACCTTTACCAAACTCCAGCTACTCTTGTTGGAAACAAGTCGACGCATGTACTTAACACCAGCTACATCGTGGAGCGTGAATCGCAAGTAAGACTCAGCGAAGATAGCACTATGGTGTCATTCGGCGTTGTGTCACCTCTTTCCAGCGTCCCACTTCCCTTGGCAATCGCCACATCCAGAGAGGCTCTCCAGAAAGACGACACTTTGGCATCAAGGACCTGTCTCACTGTGGTTGAACTGTCCCGCGTGCTAGGGTTCTGCCTCGGGAGTACGCACTTTAATTTCAAGGGTGAACTCTTTAATCAAGTCAGTGGCACTGCAATGGGGGCTTCCATTTCTGTTACAATAGCGAACTTCACCATGGAGGTAGTCAAACAGAAGGCTCTGCGGTCGTTCTCCAACATACCCAAAGAGTTTATGCGATATGTGGATGATTGTTGCTGTATACTCAAAAAGTCGTAAATTTATAACTTGTTGGCGCACCTCAACTCCATTGAGCCGGCCATACAGTCCACAGTAAAATGCGAGAAGGATGACACTTTACCTTTCCTCGATGCGCTTGTGAAAAAGGAATGAGAGGTATTGAGGCTCAGTGTATACAGGAATCCGACCCACACAGGGTTGGATTCCTTTGCTTCGAATCAAACCACCCGGTAAGTCACAAGGAGTCAGTAGTGTCGACGCTGTTCTCCAGGGCAATGACTATCTGCTCGTCTGAAACTGGTAGAAGAAAAGAAAAACAGGTCATGATTGCTGACCTCCAAAAATTGTAATCCTTTCCACTCTGGTGGTAAGGCCGGCATAGTTCTGCCCACTCTGGTGGTAAGGCCAGCATAGTTCTGCGAAGCTGTACTATGGTGACAATGAAGTATTTTTAAATTTAAGGATTAAGGTTTGATTGTGTAATTGGTTATTTGAACGATTATATGAATCAGACAGATATATAACGATTCGGGGTTGTCATTTGTTTCGTAACCACAGTGACCATGGCCTTGTGATCGCTGTGGTACACCACCATAGGGTGTACGCTGACCGCAGGCACGTTCTTCGTGAAGACGAGGTTTATACACGTCCGATGCCTGGTCGTGGGCACCATAGGTTCGTGCACACACGCAAGCCCGGAGCGCTCGACCATAAACGAATTGAACCACTTTCCCTCCTGGCTTGCACTATCAACGTTAAATCCACCCGTCACTACGGCAGACGTGTCGTCGCCGAGCATGACCCAGCCGAAGACGTCAATCATGAATGCTTTAATGTCTCTCCTGGGCGTCGCGGAGGGATGTACACGACGGTGACCACCCGACCATCGCGCAACTTGACGGAAAGTCTGGAAAGATTGCCACCATCTATGAAGGACGGCGGCAACCAGATTGCTTCTCTGGTTGCCGCCGTTGCTCATAGGTGACGGTAGCTGTCCAGAGGTTTGTGTAGTTTTGTGTCGAGATTTGTTTAGTACCGGACACGAAACTGGGGAAACTCGCCCTCTAGAGCTCCGCTGTAAAAAAAATGGCTACACAAAAAGTTTTGTCGAGCGTGTCGGCCGTCGCCAAGTTCGAGCCTGCAAAGACGAGTGGTCATCAGCAGCAACGCAGCCCCGTCCCATCGCGTGCATAAGTGTCCCTTACGTGAACGGGACCAGCGAAGCACCGGCACGAGTACTGCGAAAAGAAGGTATTCAAGTGGCCCACCAGTCAGTGTCCACACTGGGACGGTTAATGCCAAGACTCAGAGACCGACTACCAAGAGAAAGAGCACAGGGCATGGTGTACAAGATTCCATGCAAATAGTGCCCAGCCACCAACATCGGCGAGACAAAGAACTTTCACGAAAGAGTGCGCCAGCACTAGGACTGTCACGATTTCTCGGTATCGAGGACGAAGGGGGCCGAAGCACCCGCCGAGAAGTGAACGACTTGCTGCCTGGTTGCGAGGTGACGATGACTGACCGTGGCGACGTGCGCTCCTCGGCGCTTATTGCTGCGGTGATTAATGTTGCGCGTCGAGCCTGGCGGCCATCGACGGGTGGACTGAAGAGGGCGCTACGTGCTTGTTAAATCCCTCCCCCCAGTTTGTTTTTCTACAAAACAAAATAAATGAATACCAAGACACACGACCGACACCGATTCCGCGTCTGGTCGTGCCAAGTCCTGGCCAGGTGTGGAAACGCCGGGCGCTGCCTGAACCGGTCGCGCTACATACGGTGGAGCCACAGGGACCGGATTGGAGAGTGGCACCGGTCCAGCTGGTGCCACAGGACTGGCGACGCTTGTCGCCTCCGTGGTGGGTGGCGCTCCACTGGCCGCAACTGGGGCCGTCTTTTGTCTCCCTGCAGACTGGTCTTCCGAAGCGACGGCCGAGGCGGTCCTGAAGCGAGGCCTAACATGGTCGGCGTGCCGGTGCCAGGCGGTCCCGTCGGGCATGCGGACGAGTAGCGACGAGGCGCTCGCTGGAGAGACCACATGTCCGGCAGACCAGGGTGGGCCAGGACGGAAGTTCCTGGCGAAGACCGACGCTCCCGGCTTCGGCAAAGGCTCGGGACGGCACCCTCGGTCAGCAGCCAGCTTCTGCTTCAGCTGCTTCAGGAGCGCCATGGACCGGAGGTTCGGATGCAAGACGTCCAAGGGTGTCTTGACCATCCGGCCTAGCAGAAGCTCGCAGGAGGCACGGCCGGTGACCTTATGGGGTGTGGTCCGGTACTGGAACTGTACCCGGGCCACCTGCGTCCGGGTATCCCCAGGCTGGCTCTTTTGAGCTCGTTCTTGATTGTCTGTACCACCCGCTCGGCTGCATCACTCGAAGCGGGGTAGTACGCGGAACCAGCATCCGGCGGATTCCATTCTTTTGCAGCCAGTCCAGGTACTCGGCGCTGGCGAAAGCGGGACCATTGTCGGACACAATAATGTCCGGCAATCGCTGCGCCGCGAAGACCTTTTGCAGCGCCGCAATGGTCGCGCTTGCTGATAAGGTGGTGACAGCCAGTGCCTCCACCCACTTTGAGAAAGCGTCCACTACCACCAGGACGTAGTGGCCCTTGAAGGGTCCCGCAAACTCCACGTGCAAGCGGGACCAGGGCCTCTTTGGGAACGGCCAGGGGGTGATATCCACGTGACGCGAGGCTCGCTGGTGCTCCTGGCAGACCTGACAGCCTTGCACCAGGTGAGGGATGTCCTGGTCCAGGCCAGGCCAGGCCACCAAACGTGTGACTGTGCCACCATCTTGGTCTTTTCCACGCCGGGGTACCCCGCATGCAGCAACTGCAGGACCTTGACCCGGAGACTTTGTGGAATCACCACTTTGGAACCCCACAGCAGGCAACCCTGCTCCAAGCTGAGCTCAGCGGCCTTGTGGCTGTAGGTCTGGTCACGCAGCTCCTCCCCTCGGGACACCGCCTTGACCACCTGAGACAGGACTCGGTCCCGGCTGGTCGCCTGCACCACCGCAGTCCTGGTGAGTAGGGATGCCGCGAACTTTTTTCGAATCGAAGTTTCGATGATCGAATCAAGCGGTTCGAAAGGTTCGAAAGATTACGATTTTTCGACCTGTCTATATCGTAAAATTCGACAGAGGTCGAATTTTCGAACTTGTTAAGCTAAGAAGTTCGACGCTTTTCGAACCGTCGAACTTATTACGCTAAAAAACTCGATCTTTTTCGAACTTTCGAACTTATTGCGCTGCAAGGTTCGATGCTTGTCGAACTTTCGAACTTGACTGACCAAAAAATTCGATGAATTTCGAACTTATTTATCAAGAAAATTCGAAAAGTTTCGAACTTTCGATTTCTGAAAAGTCAGAAGTTCGACGAACTTCGAACTTTTAGGGTAAAAGTTCGACGTTCGTCGAACTTCGAAAGACCGGCGGCCGGTTTCATTTGATTTCAAGGAGTGGGGTACATTCGTAATTTTTTTTCTCGAACTTTTACACGCGGTGCTGCGTTCCTTACGAAAGACAATGTCATTTATTTTAATGTTCTGGCATGCTTAGGTTTAAAGAAATAAATCCCCGAAGGGGCGAGGACGGACGACGGGTTTTTGACGATTATCGTTTGTGCCAGATTTGAAGCACGCTGCAGCCGGAGCTATTTATGGTAGATACGTTATACTTTTTTAAGAATGATCTATGTATAGCCTAGGTAAGTGCCGTCTTAAGATGTGATTATTGTTATTCAACGTGAGTTTCGAAGAAATGTCCAAACATGTATCTGCATGCAATTATGACCTAAACTTGATATTTATTTTCGTCTAAGTTGTTTGAGGTATCGCATTTAAATTAGCACCACAGACAGTACATATCATTGCCATCTGCAGAATACAAGATAATATATTTATTGTTTTTTCGCGTTAAGGAATAAATTAACTCATTGCAGAAGATTTCTAGTAGTGTTCAAGTTAGCACGTCATTAAAAGAAAACTTCTTTTTTTTTCGCTTCACGTTCCTGGGACGTGTTTCTTTTAGCCTGTACACATTTTGGTAAAAGAAACTTGTTTCGAAGTTCTGAACCTCTGAATATGCAGGAATATAACACTTCCGACGACTTCTTGATAGTTTTTTTTTTTTTTTTTTTCTCCTGCTTTTTATTCCCGCATTTATTCTTTTTTTTTTTCTTTTGTTACTATCAGCACAGGTGTTTAGGTCGAAAAGACAGCTTTGAACTTCCGAACCACTAAGCATGTGACGAGCAGTGAATTCTGACAACGAGTTTCTAACAGTGACTATCAACGCAACCTTTTATGCAGTGAAGAGCGACAGTAGCTATACATATGCATAAATAATTTAGATTAAAATAAGCTCGACCACGCCTTCTTTCCCCGTATTGTTTTTTTTAACAGTCCGAAATACCTGCAAGGGGAAGAAGGAGGCTGAAGCCCCCCCCCCCCCCCCCCCCCCCCCCCCCCCCCCCCCCCGCTACCCTCTTTCCCCCCGTTTTTCCTCTTCCGACGCCACTTGTATGGTAGAACGCTCCTCGACCTCGAGTTGTGTCGGCTTTTGTGCTTTTTGCGAGGCGATTCCTCCGTCCCAGAAAATAAACCTCCAGGCCAATTATAAACTTCACCGGATCGGATTACTACCAGCGTGCAAGGAAGGGGTGGCGAGCTAGTTTGCCAGGTCGCTTCAAGGTTTTTCTGAGCCTCAACCTCCTGCTCGCCCCTGGCCGTTTCGAACTGGATGAGTCTCGTAAAACAGTGTGTTCGTGCAATCACTACTGCGTGATAAAGACCCCCCCCCCCCCCCCCCCCCGGGGGGGGGGGGGGGGGGGTGCTGGCGGTCACAATTCTGCACTGGAAAATATTCTTGCACGTCCGGGACACTCGTCGTCTCATTTAATTGCCTTACCAACTTCGCAGAATCTAGATATCACACCCTAACTTTTATAAACTTGATTTTGTGAAAACAAGTGAGTCGTGAAAACGTTATTTGAAACTGAAACTGTAGAAAAACTTGAAAATCGAACTTCAAACTTTGAAAACTTGGATTAGAAAAAAATTCAAAATCTTCGCAGTTTTTTTTTTTTTTTTTGAATGTAGCGTTAAAAGAGAATCGAAACTTTCGAACTTTTCGAACTTTAAGCCAAAAGAAATTCGAAATCTTCGAATTGTTCGAACTTCATGTCTATAAAAATTCGAAGCGTTCGAAGTTTTCGAATTTTTTTACAAAGAATTTCGAAATCTTCGAATTTATCGAACCTGAAGTAAAAAAATATTCGAAATATTCGAATTCGAAATTTTAGAAACCGTGAAAGCTTCGAAATTTTCGAATTCGAAACGCCGCTGTGGACAAAAGTTGCGAATATTTCGAAATCGAACCTCGGTCGGTACGAAAATATCGAAATTTTTTTAAATCGAACCTTAGTTCGCTTCGCAAATATCGAAACCTTTCGAAATCGAACCTAGGGTGGTTCGCGACATCCCTACTGGTGAGTACTCCCGGGGAGGCCCGCTCCAGCAGGAAGACTTCAGGTGGCTCTAGAACGGCAGCAGGCACCTCTGGCAGGGGCAGGCGGCTCAGGGCGTCGGCAGGTCCCAGGTCCTTCCCAGGGCCATAGACCAGCTTATAGCTGTAGGCCGCCAGCGTCAAGGCCCAGCGTACAACACGAGGTGGGGTTTGCGCTGGAACTGCCTTGTCAGGCCCCAGAAACCGCAGCAGCGGCGTGTGGCCCGTGACTGCCTCGAATTTCCGGCCCCGCAGGTACTTGTGAAAGCGCTCGATCCCGAACATGAGCGCCAGGCCTTCCTTGTCCAGCTGGCTGTAGCGTTGCTCGGCCGCATGAAGCTGACGAGAAGCAAACGCCGCAGGGTGTTTCTGACCATCCTGACCCCGGTGCGACAGGACGGCTCCTACCCTGCACGGTGACGCATCTACGGTGGGGACTACATGCTTGGCCGAATCGAAGTGCACCAGCACTGGAGCCTTAACGACTAACTCCTTGCTGTGCTCGAAGGGCAAGTCCTGCTCCTTCTTCGAGGCTCACTGCTGACCATTACGAAGCAGACGATGCAGCGGTTCTAGATGCGTCGACAGGTTTGGCAGGAACTTCCTGTAGAAGTTGATGAGGCCGAGGTAGCTCTGAAGCTCCTTTTTGTTTTGGGGCTTCGGCGCCTTGAGCACGGCCTCAATATTGCGGGAAGCCGGGGCCAGGCCGGCCTGGGCGATGACGTGTCCCAGGTATTGCACACTGGGGGTCAGGAACACGCACTTGTCCAGCCTCAGCTTTAGACCGGCGTCCTGCAATCGTGTCAGGACTTTCTGCAGGTTCTGCGGGTGGTACCTGTCCTCGGTACCGGTAACTAGGATGTCGTCCAAACACACCGCCCCGTGCCTCATGCCCCTGAAGAGGTTCTACATCTCTCTCTGGAAGATGGCTGGGGGTGAGGCCACGCCGAACGGTAGGCGCGTGTACTGGAAGAGTCCCATGGCCGTCGATATGGTGACATACTCCCGGGCGACATTCTGGAGCACCAGCTGCTGATAGGCATCTCGAAGGCCGAGCTTGGAGAACTTCTGTCCCCCGGACAAAGCCGACCAGAAATCTTCTATCCGAGGCAGCGGGTACTTCTCGACGGGAACGACGGTGTTGATGGTGACCTTGAAGCCCCGCAAATTCTTACACTGCCGTCTCGCTTGAGGACTGGGACAATTGGTGCGGCCCACTCTGAGGTCTTGACGGGAACCAGCTAGGATACCCTCTTGCTGAAGCCGTTGCAGCACCTGGGTGACCCCGTCTTTCAGGGCGAATGGCAACGGACGCCGCTTGAAGAAACGAGGCCGGGCTTCCTCGAGTACGTCGATGCCGACCGTCGTGCCGGCGAAGGTGCCCATCCCTGGCTGGAACAGGGACTGAAATTCGGTCAGGAGGCTTGGGACGTCTTTCACCAAGTGCGGGGCAGCTTCCTGGTACTCCATCAAGCGAACACCCAGCGCGTGAATCCAGTTCCGGCCCAGCAGCGTCGGCGACGACCCCTTGGTTGGGTAAAGAGGAAGGATTGCCTCCCCGTCGCCAAGGCGAACGCTGACCTGGGCCCGACCCTGAACCTGGGAAAACTGCCCGGAGTAGCTGCGCAGCATGACGCCCGACGCCTCGATGGACACGCCGGGGAAGGTTCGCTTTAACAGCTTCCCGGCCATGACCGAAACGCTGGCCCCTGTGCCCAGCTCCATGGTGATGGGGTGCCCGCAGACTTCGACAGACACCCAGTAAGGTGGCACAGACGATGAAAGATTATTCGTATGCCACAAGTCGAAAATCTGCGGCTCCTCGGCCACGACTTGGAGCCTGGCTGAAGAGGGACCCGGTCCTGGTGCCGCTCGTCCCTGCCGCGTTTTCTTGCGACGGCCACCCTGGCCGCGGGCTTGAGTGGAACCCGGGCTTCAACCAGGCTGCTGCTGCTGCTGGCCGCCTCTCGTCCTTCCCCCGCGGCAGACACGTGCAAGGTGCCCGGTTCTCCCACACGTAAAGCATTGTGCTTGGGCTTACTGGCACTTTAAGGGGGAGTGGGTAGCACCGCAGCGGCTGCAGGCACCGCTCCTTGTCGCCATCTTGTTTACCGCCGTTTCCACTGCTTCCGTCGACGGTAAGTCGGCCGCAAGCGCAATCTCGCTGGCATCCTTTGCTGCGGCTTCCATCGCCAGCGCTGCCTTCACCGCGTCGTCCAGCGAGGGGTCGGGGAGCTTCAGGAGTCGCGTCTGCAAAGCGGGGTTGTTGATGCCGCAGACGAAACGGTCCCGGAGCAGCGAGTCCAACTGGTCGCCGAAGGTGCAGCTGTTCGCTAACCCTCGTGGCGCAGCGGCGAACTGACCGAGGGTCTCCTCGTCCCGGCGGCTCCGGTCGTTGAAGCGGAACCGCTCCAGAAGCGTGGACGGAGCCGGGGTGCAGTGCGAGCGCAGGGTGGCCAGCAGCTCACCCAGCGTTTCCACGTGCAGTGTGGCCGGCTTGAAGAGCTCGAGCAGGAGACTGAAGACGCGGGTCCCGCAGCTGGCCAAGAATATGTCCCGCTGTTTCGCCTCGGGCGTGTCGTTTGCCCGGAAGAACACGAGAACCTGTTCTTCGTAGCCTGGCCAGGGGGACCCATCCCCCTCGAACGGCTCGAGCCTCCCGTACAGCGACATGGCGACAGGAGCGGGGGGCGGTGTTCCCATTCTCTCGGCGGCGTGGGCCGAACCGTGCACGTTGTTCGCCTCCAGTGCCACGGTTCCCCGTCGCCAGTGCCACGATTCCTTGGGGTCGTGGACGAAGGGGGCCAAAGCACCAGCCGAGAAGTGAACGACTCGCAGGCTGGTTGTTAGGCGATGATAACTGACCGGGGCGGCGTGCGCTCCTCGGCGTTTATTGCTGCTGTGATCAATGTTGCCCGTCGAGCCTGACGGCCATCGACGGGTGGACTAAAGAGGGCGCTACGTGCTTGTCACATTCCTCCCCCGTGAGTGACTTCGGCCGTGAACGTAGCCTAGTTGCTGAATACTGCGAAGTGCGTGACCATATCCGATTTACTTCGGTTATGCGGACGTGTTGACAAGGAGCTAAATTTTCGATAAAAGCTTCTCTTGGAATCTTGGCATATCCAACACACGCCAGGAAACATCAACAGATCTCTAGGTGCCTTACCGTATGTGTCCGCGCAAGGTCTATGTCACGTTACAAGAACAGTGGCCAAAACACCGCCTACTTTAAAAGAGGAAATAATGTTTCCTCATTTACATAGGCGAAGAGGTTGAAGCTTTGACTGCCCCATACGACCTATAGCCACTCCTGAAGAAGGAGTCAAGTAGGCTTCGAAAGGTGGGGACTTCTTTTTATGGTTTCTTGGTTGGAAAATTCTCTTTAACTTTAGTTTGAATAAATGCGCGTCTTTTTGGCTCAATAGCTTTGTGAAGTGATAACGTGCGCATGCACTTAGGCCTTACTGAAAAAAGAAATATAGATCAAAAACGCTACAAGCGATGTTGCGCGCGCAAACGGCGAAGTAAACAGCCACCGTCTGGCATTTCAGGTTCGGGTGTTGAGGGTCACGTGGTGTGTCGCCGTCGCGTTTGTGGTTGCCGGTGCCGCCTGTTTGGTCTCGACCGCGGTAGACCACCCGGAATTCACCATGAGCTAACTTGCCCGTTCTTGTTTTTATTAAAAAAACATTTTGTTGACAATAATACCTTAAAGTATAGTTTACAATAACGTTCTTGTCGCGTCATGTATTGTTTATTTTGTAATCTTCTAGCTTTAATAGAGAATTTACTGAGACTTACCCTAAATAGAGGCCCATGCAGATTATTGTAAGAAATATGCAGTGAATAAAATATGACTTTTAAATTATTGTACCACAAATATAACGCCTCTTTCTTCAATGAAGCCAGCAATACGAACTTTCAAAAGTAGAAAGAACCACAAAACGGTATTTCGTGTCAAGTGTCAATAAACAGGCGAATTACAATCTTCAATCCCATTCCTTGATGTGCACAACTTGAGTGCTATAGTTTGTCAGAATCGCTTTGAGAAAATGACGTCTATAGCGGTGGTCCTCGAATTAGTGTTTTGAGCTGCATTATCTTTTCCAGCAAAAATCTGATTTCTCCCACTGCATGTAAAAGGAGTAATATGAGCTGGCGGGCCAGTTGGTTGTCCATCATGAGTAAATATAGCGCAAAACAACAAGGTAGGAAGGACGACGTAGACAGGAAGGGCGCTAAACGGACAACTTACATTTAATACATTTAATAAGAAGGTGAAGACAAAGTTCTAATATGTTATCGCCTAAAAAAAGAAAACACCCTCAAAGGCGTTTGTAATGCCTAATAAATATAAATTTAAATACATTATTAGGAGAATTACTCTTCATATATGGAACTGGTAGAAAAACAGTAAGAAAAACGAGGAGCGAGAGATTATAGGTAGCAAAAAGTTCGAAACAAAAAACAAGAAAAACGTCGAGGAACACGATCTGAAATCGCAGATGGTAAAACGACGAAGGTGAAGTTTCAGATAAAGAAATGTAGATAAAACTTGCAGGCAGGTTACTTGTCGCCAAGTCATAAGATTGAGGTAGTTAAGTTCCTTTTGTGATAAGGCGATCGTCGGGGCGCTGATGCGCACAGCTCCACGAGACACAATTGATTGAAACTCGTAAAGCTGGCGTGTTCTTTTGGTCCTAAAACATGTTAGGATTTTGGTTCGGCCAAACATTGCGGTGCACGCACAATCTTTTACATGTATTGCAAGGTGGCCGGCTGATGAGGACCTCAAGGTTAAAGCATGTTCTCGTAAGCGTTCATTGATGCATCGTCCTGTTTGTCCCACATATATTTTGCCACTGGTGAAAAGAATTTCGGACACCACTCCTTTTGGCGGTCTACATATTGTAGACCGCCAAAAGGAGTGGTGTCCTTTTTGGCAAAAAAGAACCACCGACCAGCAGTGCTGCAATATATTCATCGAATCACACAAAACTTAAAAAAATATATTGTATCTAAATATCAAGTCCAAGTGGCACTGTCCTCACCGGAAATACTTTAGTGATTGTGTCCTAAAATCAACAATCTCCAACTACAGCAAGCTGAGTTTAAAGCAAGACATCAGCAACAATACGTCGTCAGTCAACGAGGAGTGCTGTACAAGTTTCTCTTCACCCGCGGCAAAATATATGTGTGGGACAAACCGGAGGATGCATCAATGAACGTTTACAAGAACATGCCTTAACCTTGATGTCGTCACCAGCTGGCGACCTTGCGAAATATGTAAGGAATTGCATGTGCACCGCAATGTTTATCCCTACTAAAATCCAAATATGCTTTAAAACGAAGCTAAAACAATTGTGTCTCGTGGGGCTGTGTGCATCAGCGCCCCGTTGATCGCCTTATCTCAAAAGGAACGTTATTACCTCAATCTTGTGACTTGGCGACAAGTAACCTGCCTTCAAGTTTTATGTTCCTTTTTCGGTCTCCAACCTCATCTTCGTCCTGTTATCATCTGCGATTTCAGATCGCGCTCCTCGAGAATTTTCTCATTTTCTTGTTTCAAACTGTTTCCTTCCTATTATTTCTCGTTTCCCTTTTCCTTACTGTTTTTACCACCAAAAGATGCCAACGGTAACTTTCCTTATTGATATATATTATTATTTTTTTTATTTGGTATAACAAACGCCTTTGAGGGTGTTCTTTTCTTTCTTTCTTTTAAGCGATATGATTCTGAACTTCTTTCTTCTCCTTCTCTATAGAATGTATTAAATGTCAGTTGTCAGTTTACTGCCCCACCTGTCTATCTCGTCCTTCCCTCTGTTGATTTGAGCTATATTTACTCATGATGTAAAAGCAATCTGTTTGGAGGGGTAGAATAATATTAATTTTCTCCAGGCTACGACAATGGTGTGCATTCTTCGCAACACCAAAATCGTAGTGCTTCTACGCAAATTTTACAGCAGTGGTGTGGCAGAAATGTTGGCCATAATAAAGATAAGATTACTTTGTGTCTTTCGTTTTATATGCATGTACCATCAGGTTCAAATGAGATGCAAACAGTGACGGAACTTCAAGCGCATTGCCGGCGCAGCTTCCAAGCTTGGGTTTTGCTTAGTGAAGTTCACACATCGGAGCAGGACGCACAACCTCGCTGCGCCCTACTCCGATTTGTTCGAACTTCGCCAAGCACAACCCAAGCTTGGAAGCCGCGCCGGTAGTGTGCTCGAAGTTCCGTCACTTTTCGCATTTCATTTGAACCCGATGGTAAATTCTAGCACGAAATGAATACTATGACATTCGTTTATATCTGGGAAGGGGGGGGGGGGGGGAGGGAAGGGGTCATTGCAACGGAGTTTGAAATACTTGAACATGTTGGCGTTCAACGGTTCCACTTACATCTTGTTTTGTTTCTGTTTTAAGGTAACAACGATGGCAGGAAATGAGATAGGGGTCATTGCTAAGCAATGGTCGGGAATTGTCAAAGAATATTTTACGGATGCCGACAACTTCGGAGTCAGCTTCCCGCTGGACATGGATGTTTACTGCAAGGCGGCCCTGCTGGCCTGCACCATGCTCATTGTAAGTGTCTCGTGGCCTCGGACATCACTATTTGCTGTCGAATTATTGACACGCATAACTAGCGGTTTGTATCTTGGGGGTTTCTTTCCCTACATATTCTGAGTTTTCCTGTGTCAATTTTCCGTGCTAGACAAAACGATCGCTGTTTATTGGGCTGATGTGGAAGGAAACAGGAAAGGGGCATGGCAATCCCCCAACCTCCTCGGAACATATCCACCGCCCGAATACTTGGATAACATGTAACGGCAAACAAAGAACTGAGACGAGGGCTGTGGTTCCTGAAGAAAGACGCATCCTTGCGGTGTGACGACCCCAGTAGGGGCAGCACAAATACTTCGTGGTGGGTCCACGCTGCATGAGGAGAAGAGAAGCGAGAAGACGATATTTAGTTTTAACGGAACAATCCGGATGCTAACATCGGTGCTGGGGCCACCTGTTGCTCACCTCTGACCCAGAGTGCTCTGGGCGTCCCGTCGCAGGGATCCCTTGGGAGAGGGGACTTGGAAGAGCTGGTCATCGACGTGGCTCTGGTTCGACGAACAGGTTGTACCGAGGAGGCTCAGGATGCGGCAAAGGGGCTTGCGCGGAGGTCCGTCGATGCACGCCTTCAGCTTGCGCTCTTGCCTTGGCTCTCACGTTTCACAGCGCACGTCGCGATCACATTTTCCCTTTTGTCCTCTGCTGGCCTCCCAAAAACCCGTCCTCACCCTTCGACTCGCTTCCCTCCAAGAGACTCCTCGTTTCGCACGTCCGGCCTGGCTCGCCTTCCTCTCTCCCCGTCCTTGATTTTATACAATCTTGTGCGCGGCAAGGACAAGGACAAAAACAGAGAACAGGACACAACAAGGCGCAACTTTCAGTTGAATTTTATTGATTACGTGTTCCGGTATTTGTAGTCTCAGCCATCGTCACAATGACAACAAAATGACAAAACGACTTTGCTTTTGTCGTTTTGTTGTCATTGTGACGATGGTTGAGAATATAAATATGCGTTTATTATTTTCCCTAATACTCCTGGGTGGTATGTGAGAATCAGTGAGCACCTTAATTTCATGTTTCCTATAATTATTTAACGTCACGCTCTTTACTGAGATCTGAAAAATAAGGAAAATATGCCGAGAGCTCCGGCGAAATACTTTCATAATTACCCTGTCCGTACATCATTACTTTCCGTAGAAGCTTTGACACCCTATTTATTTTATGTACTGGCAATTCACATACGACTAACTGCACTCTGATCACGTATACAAGGAATTACGGAGACATTTGAAATAATACTAGGGTTATTTGCCAATAAAAAATCTAAAATATAGTTTTTTCTTGTTGTTGAGAGTACGAATTGGGTTAGGGCAAATTAAATAAAGAGGTAATTAAAAGATTTATGCAAGGTGGAACTGTCATCCCAAGTATAAGTAGTGCCTGCCCAATTCATATTGGGAAGATTAAAGCCCTCTTCTACAACAATAGAACTGTAAAGTGAGGAGTGGAATATACCACGATTCCCAGACAAACAGTTTGAACTTTAGAAATAACTAGAACGGAAAGAAAGAAAGGACAGGATATGACACACAGCTGACTACCAACAATGTTTTAGTGTAAAGTTCTTCCTTGCACGTTTGCTCCTTCATTTTGAGTCCCAAGTGGAGCACGATAAACCTATTATATAAATTACACTATTACAATAATAAAGATCACTCCCGATATTTACACTTATACAAAAATATACAAAGCATTTGCACGGAATTCCTAGGAAATTATTGTTTTTTTAAACTAACTCGCCACAAGCTTGTGCTGTTGTTGTTTGAAACGTGACATTCCGTAGGTATTGTCTTTCTTTTTTGTGTATGGTGATTCATGGGGAGCTGACGCAATCCTTCGCGTGCTCCTCCATGGCGAGCGCATCGAGCATTTCGAGTGCATGAGGATTGTTGTTTCTTGCAAGAATGGTGGTGCTGTTAAAAGCTATACTGTAGCTACACTGCACTGGCATGTCCTTCAATGAGCTGCCAGATGTCCTGCCGCTGTTCCCTTTAGAGACGCTGCATGCTCACGGGCTCTGTCGTTGATACATTGGCCTATTTGGCCGAATGTAGCATTTCCCGCAAAACAGGGGAATGTGGTTCACCACTCCTGTTGTGCATTGGAGATACTGCGTTCTGTGGGCCATGTTGTAGAATTTTTTTCTTTCTTTTTCGGTTCACTTCACTGCACATTAAATAAGTATTCACTGGCGGCCATAGCTGTGTGCGCGACTGCTGAGCGCGTGCTGATGGCTAGCTTTTAGGGTTCTTTTGCAACGTGCATTCCACACCGCCAAAACGGCCGGTCTTAGCAGCCTATTAATGGGAGCTCGTTCTGAGCATCCGCTCTAGACACCACCCACAAATATGGCGCCCAGTGAATACTCCTTATAGACCTTTCCAATGCTTACAAATCCACAGCTCAGCGTGCGATCTCCACAGCTCAGGACGCGCGTGTGCGTCGCTTCGGAAAGCGAGCAAATCACGCGCGATACGCACGAACACTGAAAATGAAACCGGCCAGCAGCCCTTTTCTGGAAAGGTCTATAGGCTTTGTTGGGCGCGGAGCACACTACTTGTACATCATTTCTTGCTGCAATCTTTTTTCAATTTGCGCGTAATTCCATGAATGTTCGGTAGCACCACGATGTTCCTTCGAGTTTTGTCTGCGTTTCCGTTCTCCTGCCTTGTATGCTTCAATTTTTTGCAGATGTTTTCACAGGCTGGCACCATGGGATTAGTTGGATATCCCGAATCTCGTAGGCGGCACATGTGTTTTTTAAAACTTTGCCCTATTTGATGTTCACAGGATTTGTGTAGGGCAGAGATTAGATCCGTGCTTGCGACACTCCTCTTGATGGTTCTTGAGTGTCCAAATGTGAACGGCAGAAATCCTTTCGCTGACCGGGGTTCGTACCTCTAGCACGTCTCCTTTATTGAAAGTCAGATTGAAATCTAGAAATTTTATATTTTTGTCGACAGGTGATTCATAGGTGAAAACCAAATCGGGGCAACTCTCTTGGAAGCATCTAAGAACTGTGCTTCTGGATCCGTTTATCTGGTCGTCGACCTCCGTGGCACTTAGTATTAAGAAGTCGTCGACGTAACGGAAAATCGCCTAGACGCTTTTATGTTTCAGGTTATTTTCGATGATCTTGCCGCGTGCCGCCAGGTACAAATCACATAGCTGCGGCGCCACTCGAGATCCAATGCATTCGTCCTTGTCGCGCGAGGCTCCATCGTTTGTTACGCGAATAGACCCTTTCCGAAATTCAGTGCCATCTGGTGGTTTGTAAAGCAGTTTAGGTTTTGCCGTATCAATGGCGAAAATGAACTTGTATCGGCACCGTCACTTTCGCGAGTCAACGGCACGCGAGGAATTGTTCAGTGTGAGTTCTTTCTCGATCACTTTCAGTTCGATGGTGACCAAGAACCTGCTTTCAGAACAAAGCTCCAGCCCACTCAGATACCTCGAGAAAATTCTATACACCAAAGTGCTTTAAAGCCGATTGTGTGTCGCCCACAGATTGACTGAATCTGAGTTAATAGAAATAAACGCTTACGTATCTCTTGTGTTCCATTCCTGCGTCGCGTCGTACTGACCACCCTGAATGTACAGGCCGCCAGATCCGCTTAGGAGCATCTTCAACGTCTTCCTTTATCATCACTAGAAGGCCGCCATTGGTATGGCACAGATGCCGTTCTACAGATGATGATAGTGATCAAAGTGGCCAGACTGAATTTCGGAAAGGGTCTATTGCGAAAACGCGAATCGAGGGGGTACGGACCCGCGTTTGATGTCTGTGCAGGTGGCGGGAGACGTCGAGGAAGTTGGAAAGGGTGAAACGTTGTAAAAGAAAAAAACAAGTAAACAGGAAGAGCTTTCTCCTGCCCGGAAGAAGAAGAAAAACACGATGGAAGGCGACAGAGAGCCTACTCGGCGTTGTCTTACTTGAACTTTGTCTTTCGTATATTTGTACATGCCTTGCCCGTTTTTCTAGTGGTTTTAGTGATCGGTCACACAAAAATTGTGTGTTCTTTTTGGCTATTCTCCGGTTCCTAATGTTTTCTATTATGTTGAACTTGCTCTCATTACGCTGCTGAATATTCTGCTCGTATCGCTCCAATTACAGTATAATGCTCATATTTTTTAAAAGTAACGAGTAATTAAAGTAATCCACTACCAATATTTAGTAACGAAATTACATTACAAATTGCTTCAGAAAAAAAAAAGTAGCGTGGCAATTACAAACTTACTGAAAAAAGTTACTGTAACGGATTGCTTTCCAAGCTTGCTTAAAAACAACGGTTCTATACTCATAACATTTCTGCTCCTCGCGCAGGACTACATGTTCTTCGAGAGTACTCCTACAGGCAAGCGCGACGCGCCGGGAATGTTGGATTAGAAACGCCCTGGCAATACACCCTCCTTTACATGCCGCGCCAGCACTCTGAAGAAATAATTCGAGCATCTACATCGCGGGCATCCAGTTTCCTAAAGAAAATGTAATAAATATTGAAGGGGCGGTGCGACATTTTTTGTACTTTTATTACATACCGCTGAGAATTATTCCTTGATGGTAACCCGCAAAACACGTGCTGTGTTTATCTCCGCGCAATGGCTGCCGAAGAAAGTGGTGTAGAACGAGCAGCGCTCGCCCCCTCAACTTGCAGCCAGCCGAACAAGCGGCCACGTGATCTTGTGCCGATTCTACGCCACCAATGTTCTTCACATACGCGCACTGGGGTCGGCAAAGCACAAGGAACGTAGTAAGTAGCAAACAATAGCGACTTTTAGTAGATCGTATTCGCGACTCCAGCGACCTATAGGGGGCGCCACCACCAAGCAAAAATGGCGGCTGAGTCCAGGTCGCGTCGGCTCGGCCGGGCCGCCTGAACAGGTGGCGCGTTCAATTTAACAGGTTTTCTTTCGTTTAATGCCAAATTTCATAGGTATTTGAACTGAGACGGTTAAGTTATACCGGCGCACATTAGCTTGCAAAGCATAGTTTTGTTTTCCCGGTGTTTTTTGTTCTTTTCATGCCAAACTTTCGTTTCGGAGATTTCGTTCAAAACCGAAACTACGGGTTCCGGAGAGACGGTAAGATACTAATCCGTATTGATCATCTGAGAAAAGCGGTGATGACTACAGAAT
Organism: Ixodes scapularis; assembly: GCF_016920785.2. Classification (NCBI taxonomy): domain Eukaryota; kingdom Metazoa; phylum Arthropoda; class Arachnida; order Ixodida; family Ixodidae; genus Ixodes; species Ixodes scapularis. The sequence continues at coordinate 1,903,148 of NW_024609872.1, forward strand.
TGTTCCACCGAGACTAATTTTCAGCTAACTCGCATGCCCCGACCATGCGACTTATCTGTCCGCGAAATCGAGCTTTTGTGCGTATCCGCGTTTAAGAAACAGCTCCAGTCGTCTGCTCGGCCAACAACACAGGCTGCAGGAAAATTAAGAAAATTAATCAAGCGCTTCTGCTTGTTTAATTTTGCTTGCTTGCCCCCATAAGCAGCTGATAGTCGTATTCCAATTCAGGTTTTAGTAGCAATCGAGAAGTCATTTTGACGAGCGGGTTATGTATTATATTACGTGCTATATCCCACTAAAGCGATATTAGTATATTCTTCGGGTTTAAATGTGAGCTTAGTTGACTAGCTATTAGGTGAGCTGCTGAATAAAGGTATATTTGACGGACAGAGAGATGCTACTAAAACTTAGCCAAATGGTTCTAGCCGGCAGCACGGAGACAAACTGAAGAGAGTCTTCATTGGAGATTCACGCAGAACCTCTCTGGGGCATTGAACTTTGCTTCAAATCCTGAACGAAGAAAATTAGTATTTCTTTTTTTTTTTTTTTTTTGTGGCCGGTCAACCTGAGCAATGTAGACGTATATTGCTGCTGGCTTCGACGGGGGTATAATATAAATATTGGAGGCGCGATAGATCGAAATTTCGTGACAGCTTCTAACGTTGCGAGAATCGTCCCCCACCTTTTTAAGAACAGATCATTTCCCTCATTCATCATTTGCAGCGAGCAGGTTTTCCTGAATCAAGTAATTGCGAAATCAGCCCAAACTCCTTCAGTGTGGTCCAGAATCTTTTTCGGCGAAAAGCAGCCAAGATGAATAGCCAACGCACCGACCGGCGTGGGTGGCTCAATCTTCAAGCTAATCGAACATAACCAAACTCAAGAAAAACAGCTGTCGAACCTTCCCATTCACTCGACTGCAACATTGGTGTTCCCTACAGTGTAACGCCTCGTCTGTCGTCCTCAGTCCACTGTTCTACATCCGTATAAAGAAACCACTTATCAGTTACCAAGTGGTCGTCACTTTGAATGTGATTAGAGACAGACAAATAATCAAAACCTTTTTCCGTGATTCCTTTCCATCCAAGAAATCGAAAGCACGCGACCGTGTGCTGTGGAGTAAACGGGCTTTCAAACAGGTGATGGAAGGAAACAATCTAGTGAGGCTTCACTACACTAATGAACACTCAGACAAACTTAAGAAATATTCGGACCTTCGTCAAATTACATTGTTCGCCACCGCGCCGACAACACGTGTCCGCGAAAGCCACCAAAGACGCAGAAGGGCGCGAAGCGACCTGGTCCGGCTGGTTCTCGGTTTTCCCGCTTAGTGGCGTCCGTTTTGCTGGAGTCGCGAATAGGGAGTATTCACTGGACGCCATATTAGTGGGTGCTGTTTAGAGCGCATGCTCGGAATGAGCTCACATCAGTAGGCTGCTAAGACGGGCACTCTTGATGGTGCGGAATGCACGTTGCAAAAGAACTGTGGAAGCTCGCCATCAGCACGCGCTCAGCATTCGCGCACACAGCTATGGCCGCCAGTGAATACTCCCTGTTCTAGAGCTACGCTTTGCTAGCGGGAGCTCGTGTCGTCACCTCAAAGCATGGATTGAGCACGCGCCATCCAGGCCTGCAATAAACGTTCTGTTGTTAGGGTTTGACTATTATTCCATTCACGGCATCGATTGCACACGTGCAGAAAACTCTATGCTCTTCATTTCATGTATTTCGGCTCAGGAGAGGCAAGAGTACAGCAGACAGGTCGAAGGCCCATACCAAATAACCTGAAAACACCCCAACTAAAAAAAAAAGGGGGGGGGGGGGGGGAGAGGGGCAGATAAACAATAAACACTATTAACAACGAAACTATCCACAGTCGGAACGGCATGAAACGCGAACAGCAGGCCGACGGCCCCTAGGGCACCGCAAGCGCGATGCCGAAGCCCGGGACCCGCCAAGCTATAGGGCCGAAGACCTCCTACTCAAATGTACTGGACCCCAGCCCGGCGGGCTCCAAGCCCCAGCGCAGCGCCGGCGGCGCCCCGAGAACCGTCGACCAGCCGCCCGCGCCCCATCCCGCCCCGACTGTACATCTACAACAAGGATCATGACAGCGAGTGGCGGAGATGACTGGCCACCTCTCGACGGAAGAGTCGAGGCATTAAAGGTCACAAGCCGAAATCGAGTGCTAACGCAACGATGAGGTCTCCTGTATGAACAGCAGATCAATATCGTCACACTGGGGGCTCCCTCCGTGCCAACACATCAGCACTGCGATACCTGTCATCTATCTGGCTTTACGACGAAGAGATTAAAAGACAAGTCGGTGTTATTTTCGAAATTTTACCGATTCAAAGCTTCTCGATCAGTGACGTTACGTTCCAGTATATTTAGGATTTACTCAGTTTAGGGTAAGTTATTTTGAAAAGGTAAATGTATTTAAGTTACAGTTACAGCTACCTAAAAATAAAAGTAAAGCGTTACAGCTTCAGTTTCTTCACCGTAGCTTAGTTACTTTCAGGATACTTTTATTTATTAATCTAACTATGAAGACATTGATGACAACACGTAACACCTACAATTTATATTTATTTGGAACTCTCAGAAAACTCTTATTTTTTGCCATATATAATATTACCGTCGCAGAATTTTATTGAATCAAAGCGTTTGTTGCTTCTATACAAATTGGACTAAATAATAAATTATTTGGTTCATAATGTAACGCAGCAGCAACTGCTTTTCAAAGATCACTTAATGTGTTCAGCACCTGTTGGTGCTGAACACACACTTGTTAAAGAGGCGCCCAACGGGTGCGCTGGACGGCAGTGGAGTATTTAGGCGTAAAAAATTTCCTAATAGCGGGAAAGTCGTTGAGGCTGGAGAGCACTGTCGAACTTTCAGCCTTCCATTGTTCCGTCTTCATTCCTGAAGGCAATGTCCATAAATTACGGGGCCCTGAAACGATTTTCAAATGTTTCCTTCTTAGCTTTTCTCAACTCACAAATCGCGCACCGTATGGGGTATTCACGCGGAGGAGAAATCCACCCCTTTCCTCCGCGGAGCGCGCATCACGTGAGACATACGTCATTCCTTTTTTACGCCTCGCGGCGCCGTTCTCCTCCGTGGGAGGTGCGGAGGCTTCGTGCTGTCAGCAAGAAAAGCTCCGCAGGTGCACGCGGCGGAGCCGGGGACGGAGTTTCCCGGGTTGCTGACGTCACGACATCCGTCCGCGGAGTTCTCCGTCGTGTGGATACCCCTGTACCAAACAGTCGAACAAGAGGGAAAGAAGGAACTCCCCTTTTGCTCGAACCCTTGTCTGTGTACCCGGACACCACCATTCTCCCCCTAGAAGATTAGCCCGTCGTTCAAAATTCGGACAAAAGTTGTATCCCTTCGCCCCTCGTTCACCCGTAAGCTGAGAGTGGTGTGGAAGCTACGTGTCCGTTCGGCCAGCCACACTTTTGCCACGTGATCACGCTCCCTCGCGCATACGCACGAGCAGAGAATGGGGTCAGTTGGTGGAAGGGGGCAGCTGAGTGGTCCGGCAAGCGCGTATTTTCCACCGCACTGTCAGCTTAGGGCTGAAGGGAATGAGTAGGGTTGGGTGTCGTGTGAAGTACGAATTGGGGCCAACGGGTCAACTGACGTGCTTTGGGTGCCGCGGATGTACACATTGTGGTGGGGTTGCCTTGCTGCATGCCCATCCGGGAGGAACAACACGGAGCCGGGGTTTCCAATACAAGAAACTACATTTATTAAAGTAACAGGAATGGATTGTTAGTATCAAGTTCAACGTAAAACATTGCCGGAGCGTTCCAACTGGACGCCTCCGTGGCCACGGTCCGTCCTCCTTCCTCTGTGGGCGTGTGCCTTCTTTTATAGGCTGCTGTGCCTGTCCTATACGTGCGCTATTGCGCGCCTCGGCCGTTGTCCAGTTTGGGCATTCGGCAGCGGCCTCTGGCCGTGGTGGGAGACTTGCTTCCACACTTCCCCCTCCTTAAGCGTCTGGCATGTCGATGCCAGTGTTGTCGTGGTCGTCCTTGGGAGGGGTCGTCGTCGAGGGTGTGGACGGCGGCGCTGTATCGGCGTTAGGGCGCGCTCCAGGTCGCGCTTGTCCTTTGGTGGCCGTTTCCGGAATCGCCGGCAGCTGCAGTTTTCGGTGCCTTCTTGCCCAGTGGCCGCAGTTCCGCGGGGTGGGCCTCGCTGGTTGCTGGCCTCGGGGACTGGTACCGCCACGTGTCCTGGGACCCTGGTGTCCAGATGCCCGGGATTTGTAGTGGCGTCGCCCATGATCCATCTTCGTGAATCAAAACGAGCAATTGCCATGGGTTACTCTCATGTGTAACCCCTGGCTCTATGATGCCTAAAAAAAAGGATAAAGGATCTGGGGTGGGCACAATCGCGCGATATTTTCCCCTCTCCCCCTCAAAAAGGCGATCAGACCCGTGGGATGATATACGATCGAGGTACAACGCTCGAAACCCGAAAAAAAGGAAAAAAAAAAGGAATAATCTTGTCCACCGCTTTACAACTTCTCTCAGCAGTCACCGACGTCACAGGTTGTACCGCCTGTGTGCCGGTGAGGGGGGGGGGGGGGGGGGGGTCGGGAACGGGCCGTCGTCGGCATCGGTCTGATCCTGCGAAAAACCATCTTCCGGGATGTGGAATTGTTTAAGATCTGTGACATGAGTTGGTCCTGTGGACTCACCACTGAAATGGTGAATTAGCGTGTATGTAAGCGGGGAAAGCTTTTTGCCTACACGAAATGGACCATCCCCCCTGTTGGCCAGTGAGGCCGTGAAGCCTTTCGCCGCGTCACTCAGGGGGTGAGTGCGCCTGAGCACCAAGTCTCCCACCTCGAACTGCAGGTCTCGGCGTCCCTGGTTGTACTGGTCGGATTGCTGCAGTCTGGCAACGTCAAGGTTCTCCCGGGCTTCCTTGAGGTTGATGGTGAAACGCTTTCGCAGGTCGCCTGCGAACTTTGCGTAGTTGCGGTCTTGTGCCCTGGGCTCTGTCGAAAGGCGAGTGTTAGTGAGAGGGAAAGCAAGCTCTCTGCCAAAATTGACCTGGGCAGGGGTGAGCCCGGTTGACCGGTTAACCGTGGTGCGAGTAGCGAAGGCCATTTCTGGGAGCTTCGCATCCCAGTCTTTGTGACGCTCCGTATGAGCAACAAGCATCATCTAAAGGTTTCGATTTACTCTTTCGGTTATGTTTGCCTGTGGATGATAAGTCCGTTTATGTTCAATTCCCAGAACCGCGCATGCCTCGACGAACGCTTTGCTCGTAAAATACGACGCATTATCCGAAATTAGGCTTGCCGGGAAACCGAAACGCGCGAAAACTTGAAGTAGGCAGTCCGATATTTTCTGCGAATCCAACTTTCGTAAAGGGAACAGCTCCACCCATTTGGTGAAATGGTCTGTTACTACGAACAAGTACTGGTTTCCGCGTGGGCTACGTGGAAATGGACCCATGACGTCACAGCAAGAGATCTGCCAAGGGCTCTGGCTTGCGATCGGTTGCATGAGACCTGGGGGTTGACCACCACGTGGCTTCACTTTCTGGCATGACGGGCAACTACGCGCGTACCTCAGTACATCTTGCCGCATGCCGGGCCACGTCGCAATCTGGGACAACTTATCGTAAGTCTTGCTCCCACTGCTGTGTCCGGCTAGGGCAGAGCTGTGCATGTATCGGATGAAAAGCTTACGTAGCTTGCGGGGTATCACGGTCCGGAATGCTGATCCATCCGGATCGTCGTCGGCCTGGGGGATGTAGCGCAGCAGGAGGCCGTCGTCGCTCATCAAGTAGGAGTCGAACTCCGTGTCACTTGGGCGGTCGACTGGACCGGACGCTGTTAGCCAGGCAGTCACTTGTTGGCACAACCCATCGTCGTGCTGGGCCTTGAGAAGATCCTCTCTTGAGACCAATGTACCCCACCGTGAGTCAGGTGGTCCCTGTGTTGTATTAACGACTGCGACCAGCCCTGGGGATTCCTGCACGTGGTTCTCAGGAAGGGGGGAAGAGGAAAGTGCATCAGCAATTTGGTGTGTAGCACCCGGCCTGTATACAATAGTGTAATCGTATTGTTGCAGCGTAAGTGCCCAACGAGCGAGGCGACCAGCGGGGTTCTGAAGTCTTTTCAGCCATGACAATGCTAAATGATCACATTGAATTTGGAATGTTGCGCCATCCAAATACATGTCAAATCGCTTTAACGCATACATTATGGCTAAGCATTCCCTTTCTGCAACACTGTAGTTACGCTGTGCGGAATTGAGGGTCTGACTTGCGAAAGCAACCGGGCGAAGTATACCATCATGTTCCTGCAGTAAAACAGCTCCGACGCCACAATCGCTTGCATCTGTCTGCAAAACGAATGGTTGGTTTAGGTCGGGAAGATGCAGACACGCGTTCTCTGTCACTGCCTTTGATAAAGCTGCGAATGCGCTTTGTTGTTCTTCGCTCCAACACCATTTGACGCCTTTTCGAAGGAGGTGATTAAGCGGCTGAGAAATCTCGGAGCAGTAAGGAATGAAATCCCTATAGAATGCAATCATTCCGAGATATCGCTGTAAACTTTTCACGTCATGGGGGCGCGGGTACTCAGTTAGTGCGCGCAGTTTTTCTTCGTTGGGACGGAGCGTGCCGCTATCGACAACAAATCCGAGGAGGTTAATTTTGGGCTCGGCCAGTTGAACTTTCCTCGGATTGATTGTTAGGCCCGCGTTCCGCATCCGCTCAAGTACGATAGTCAAGTGTTCAAGATGCTCCTCGAATGTACGCGAGAAAACAACAACGTCATCCATGTAGGCCATTGCTAATTCGTACTTTGCGTTTCCGAGCACAACGTCCATCAGACGTTGAAAGCTCGCTGGCGAGTTGGACAAGCCAAGAGGCAAGCGGGTGAACTCGTACAGCCCTCTGTGGCAAATGAAAGCGGTTTTCTGCACGTCTAACGGATGCACCTCGATCTGAAGGACCCGATCTCAAGGATCTGAAGTCGCCGGCACCAGGGCGCTCTTCGGACGTCCTCCAGTGGCCCCGCATTGAACCAAAACTGGAGCGCCTCTGGCTGCTTTGATTGGGCACTCTGTGCCAGTCCCGTGGAGGTCTTAGCGCCGGGATTGCCTCGGGGCCCTGCCAAGCACATGCGGGTTCGAGAGAGTTTGCGGCCAAAGGCGGTGGGAGATAGCTCTTCTGAGCGAGGAAAATCTCCTCTGTGCTGCGGGCATGCCGGGCTAGCTCTTCAATGGTCTCAAAGGTGCGGCCGTGTAGGTACACGTGGTACTTCGGGTGACATTGTCTGAGGACCCGAGCTATAATCTCCGACTCGAAGGCATTAGGTTGTGCCCTTCATGTGAGTTCCTGCAACGCGCGAACATACTGAACCAGGCTTTCGTTCGGATGTTGCGTTCGGGACTCGAGTTCTTTCAAGATTTGTAACCCGTAACCAGGTGGCAGCAACTCTGCTCGGAATTGCCGCTCGAACTCCGCTAGGCTGGTGAACGTAGGTTGCAGCCTTAACCAGCACGCAGCGCTAGACTTTAGAGCGAGTGGGAGTATTCTGCTTATCACGAGGGATTCCGAGGCGCCTGAGGCGGCTTTGTAGACGTCGAGCTCACCCAGGAAGTCGGCGACTGACTTTACGTCGTTGTAGCCAGTGTACACCGGCACCGTCAGCTGGGGACGCAGCTCCGGCTCACGTGACTGCTGCACGGCGAGACGCTGTGTAACCGCATCACACACGGCTGCCACCTTCAGTAGCAATTCGGCCTGCGCATCCGCGGGGTCCACGCTTGCTCCAGGCTTTTCGCCATCCTTCGTCTCGGACCGTAGTGTGGGAGTCATGACGGGAAAAAACAGAAACGCCAAGCAGACAAGAAAACGTGTGCGGCAACAGGCGGTATACTCCACTCGAGGAAAATAAACACGCCCCCAGAGCAATAAACACGCCCCCGCGTGACTAAGCAATGCTTTGAGGCTCCAATTCAGCGAGCACTCGCGCTGTCGCGAATACCAGCACTACTTGGAAAAGAAACACCGCGGTTGAAAAAACTTACGGAGAGAAGAAACCCAGCCCTGTGTCGTTCCGACAGAAGGGCAGCAAAAGCACGTTGGGCGCCATGTGGTGGGGTTGCCTTGCTGCATGCCCATCCGGGAGGAACAACACGGAGCCGGGGTTTCCAATACAAGAAACTACATTTATTAAAGTAACAGGAATGGGTTGTTAGTATCAAGTTCAACGTAAAACATTGCCGGAGCGTTCCAACTGGACGCCTCCGTGGCCACGGTCCGTCCTCCTTCCTCTGTGGGCGTGTGTCTTCTTTTATAGGCTGCTGTGCCTGTCCTATACGTGCGCTATTGCGCGCCTCGGCCGTTGTCCAGTTTGGGCATTCGGCAGCGGCCTCTGGCCGTGGTGGGAGACTTGCTCCCACAACATTAAAAAGGCAGAGAGCTTTCGAAGGGACGGAGGCACGAAATAACCCGCTGTTTTCAAAATTTCGAAGCGAAAATCAGGCTTTTGACTTTCTACCTTTTTCTTTTGGCCCACTAAACGATGTGCTATTAGTAAAATCCCAATCTAAATTCATTTATTTCAGCTCAAGATTTGTTTCATGGGTCTTTGAAGTGAAAACTCACCCCAAGGTGCTTGTAAAGGTAGGAAGAAGAGAACCTCCGGATGCGTATACCTTTTTTTCAGTGTTTGCAACGAGCACCAGTTCATAGCCGGACAAGAATAACACCTGCCTGCCTTTGGTCACGCACGACAGCCTCTCGTTTGAGAGACAACGGTTAATAATTTTTCAACTATTTTCCTTTATTGTTGTGGCTCTCTCTGTCTCTTTCTCAGCAGACAGAGGGGGGGGGGGGGACATACCTAAGAACAGACGGGTCCGTAACAATAGAGAGTTTTGGTAGATTGCTTTCACCGTCCCGCGACGCTCTCAGCAACCCGCTGCGATACCCTGAGCTACCTGAGCTCCACAGCCAAGGCCATCGGCGTGCAGGCGCAGTAGCGGCTTCTTCGTTGCGGGAGGCTTAGCGGAGGGGGAAACGCAATTCAGCTCGAGATCAAACAGAGTCGCCACTGCGCGGCCGATGCTGAAAACACCGCGAGTTTGGATACCACCGCGCGTCGTCTGCTCTCGACGCACGTTGAAACATGGATCCTCGCGACGATGAAGGCTTGTTTTCGGGTAAGCTGCGCTAGTTACGCTGTGAATGTTTAGGGAGTTTTCGTAGACCGCCAGTCCCCCTCCGCTAAGTCCTCAGCAACGAAGCAGCCGCAACTGCGTCGGCGCGCCGATGGCCTTGACTGCAGAGTTCCGGTTAGCGTAGCTGGTTGCGGAGAGCGTTGCGGGACTGCGGAAACGATCTACGATAACTCCCTTTTGTTTCTTCGAACATATTGTACCTCTCCACGAGCGTGGAAACATGCGAAGGCAAGGAATGCCAAGCCGGATACTTGCTTAACTTAATGTTGGTAGTGTGGTTGGTATTGCGATGCGGTTCTTTACTTAAGTTTCAGTGCCACTGTATACAAGTACATTGCCACCACAAAGCAGTACTTTGTGGAAGGCCAGCAACATGCGAATGGCGGACCCATTATTGAGCGCAGCGTTGTGGCCCCAACGACCACGTCGACGAGCGCACACGTGCACAGTTACGTGCTGCAGTCGTCGGCTCTCAGATGGATCCCCACACTGTGGATCTGAAACTCACGAAACGGAGCCACGATTAAGACGATTTCGTGCCCTTGCACTGCCGCGTAACTATTGTTTGTAACTTCAACCGCAGGAAACGTCCTTAGTTAATAGAGAGTTTTAGAATAGAGGGCTTTAAAGCTTGGGGGCCCGAAAGAAGTAGGGGCTCACCACTGCGGATGCGCCGAACCCAACACGCGTTTTGGGTTTTGGGTTGGCGCGCGCCCCCAACGCGAAATTCGAGAAGCGCCACCACACACGATTTCTCGCATTGATGTACAGACCTGGAAGGCGATCCCACCGCCATTTGTTGGTTCATAATCACACTAACCAAGGGTGGGGTTGCACCTTGCTCAAGGTGCAACCCCACCGTGCATGACGTCTGTGCTTTTTTGACGGCTTATAACTTTCTATGTATCTTACAATTATTAAAATACTGTTAAACTAAAGAGCTGTTTTTTAATGATAATTTAATGTCTTCATATTACGATTATTTTTAGTTTTAGTTATTTATTCGACGTTTAATAGACCACAGTCCGTAATAATGAAAAAAATATTTCTCGAGTTATAACGTCCCATCGTCCTCGATATTTTACGTGAGCGTTCAATTGGATGTAATAAATTAAAAAAAAACTAAGCAACAAACTGAACAGATAATGTATATTTTAAAATAAAAAATTAACATAGTATTATTTTATGGAGCTATAAAAACAGAATCACGTCAACTGATCAGAATAACGAGACATTAAATTATGAAGCATGCTTCAATATTACATATTGCACATTGATATTTAAGAATATTATAAGACCTCAAACTTTTTCCATTCAGATACGGCAAATTGTAGTTTCTTAATATAAAATACAGATGGCGACGCGTGTTCAAGAACAGCTCGATGTGCATTTTCCGTTGTGTGCCGCTTGGAACGCCACGTGAAAGACAGGAAAAGCGCCAGATGAGAGGATGTCAGATGCCTGGATGCTCGCTGTGAGCGAACTAGAAATGTCAGAGCAACAAGCGCGAGGCTGCGGATGCACAACAGCTACTTTTGCGCGCGTTCTATTGTGCGTCGGTACACATGCCCGACGCGATCCAAATTAATTGGGCGCTGAAGTGACTGTAGACCATGGCGTGCTGGCGAACAAGAAGTGCTTTATTCCTGAGCGCAGCGTTTTTATCACAGACATGACGTCACGAGCCGGGCGGCGCTTCCGCGATGACTCAATCGCGATAACTCAATCCGCACGCTACAACATTTCCTTCCCCCTCACGCAAAAAATGTTCATTTCCTAAAGTCCTCGGGTTTAAAACGGTCAGGCGGCTTGCATGCGCTAGAAGTTCGTCGAAGGGGTTGCTTCTCCGCTGTCGTAGACGGAACCGGCGTTGCTGCAGGTGTCGCCGGTCCTTCCCGGGCGGGGTCTGCGGGTGGCGCTGGTGCTGTTGCGTCAGGCGTCGGCGTCGTACCAGCCGCGTCTGGAGGTGGCGCCGCTAGCGTCGGTGCCTTCGCACTGGGTGGTGCTGACGGCACCTGGGCTGGAAAGCTCGCGGGTGGCGGTATCGATGGATCGTCATCCACAGTCGTACGGCCCGGTCTCACGATGGGTTCCGCATGTCGAGGACGCAGGTGGTCAGCGTGCGTGAAGCAAAGCTGCTTGAGCACTTTCACAACGTAGGTCGCAGCACTGACAACCTGACACACGATTCCTTCTTCCCAGGAGACACACTCACCGCGCACTGTTTTCACAAAAACACGGTCGCCCACTTTGAACACACGTTCGGCACCTCGCGACACATCGCGTTGTTCCTTCACACGTTCTTGCTTGCGTTGCATGGCGCCGGCAAAGTCGGGTTTAAGCAGGGAAAGTTTTGTGCGTGGCTGGCGCCTTAGGAATAGTTCGGCGGGCGTTTTCCCAGTCACGCTGTTTGGTGTGTTGCGATAACAGATCAGAAAACTGTCAACATTTTCCTGAAGAGAACACTGCCGACCGGTTGCTTCGCCTTCGAGCACCTGCTTGAGCAATGCTCGTTTCACAGTTTGAACCGTGCGCTCTGCGGCACCGTTAGAGGCTGCGTGGTAAGGCGGGGTGCGAATGTGTTTCACGCCGTTGGCGTTCATGAAGTCAGCAAACTCAGCTGACGTGAACTGCGGACTGTTGTCGCTCACTAGTACCTCGGGCAAACCGTAAGCAGAAAAGGCTCCTCGAAGTTTTTCTAATGTTTTAGTGGTGGAGACATCACCCAAACCTCGATCCATTTCGAAAATGTATCGATGAGCACCAGAAACACATGGGCACCCTTTGAAGCGAAATCGACGTGCACACGCGACCAGCACCGGGCAGGGTAGCTCCAGGGATGCAGTGGTACCGGACGGGCGGCGGGCTGAACTGCTTGGCAGATTTGGCATTTCTGTACGTGATGCTCGATAGCCGCATCAATTCCAGGCCACCATACAAAACTTCGTGCCAGCATCTTCATGCGGCTGGCGCCTGGATGCTCCTCATGCAGCAAGTTCAGCACGCGGTCCCTTAGCTGTTCCGGGATCACTACACGGACACGCCATGTTACACAACCTTATTCAAGTGAAAGCTCGTCGCGGCGCACGTAATAAGGCCCAAGTTCTTGCGCGTGCGGTCTTGGCCAACCATTTAGAGTAAACTCAGCAACACGGGACAATGTAAGGCTTCGTTTTGAAAACTTTGCAATCTCCTCTACGTTCAATGGGAGTCACTGAAACACTGAGAGGCACTCAACAGGTTCTTCCTCTGCGGGCATCGCCTGAGGCAATCTCGACAGAGCATCAGCCACTTCCATGTTTTTCCCTCGGTGATACTTCAGCCGATATTTATAAGCTGCCAGCACCATGGCCCAACGCTGCATTCGTGCGGCGGCCAGTGTCGGTACAGGCCTTTCCTGGCCTAAAATGCCTAGTAGCGGCTGATGATCAGTGTAGATTGTGAACTCTCTGCCAAAAAGATAGCGATGAAACTTTTTGAGACCAAATATTAACGCCAAAGCTTCGCGCTCGCACTGAGCATACTTTTTCTCGGCTGGCATTAACGTTCTCGAGGCAAACGCGATAGGCCTCCCTTCGCCGTCAGCAGTCTCGTGAAAGATAACTGCTCCTACGCCATACGAGGACGCGTCACAGAGCATTCCGATCGGCTTATCGACGTCATAGAATGTCAGCACCTGGCTGCTAGTCAGCAACTTTTTCGTATTAGCAAACGCCTCGCTGCATTCCTTCGTCCATGACCATTTCTGATCCTTCTTCAAAAGCCGATAAAGCGGCTCTGCGACTGTTGAACCATTCTTTAAAAATTTCGAATAGAAGTTCAACATGCCCAGATATGCCTTCAATTCTGTGACGGTGGTGGGCTCAGGTGCTGCCAAGATCGCTCTTTTCTTGGCCTCTGTAGGGTAAATCCCGTCTGCGGTCACCGTGTGACCCAGATACGTCACGGATTCTTGGAAGAAACGGCACTTGTCCGCGTTGAGCGTGATGTTGTACTCACGCAACCTTCCCAAGACACGTTCGAGAGTCTTTGGCAGTCTACCGTGTCAGATCCTGCCACGATTACATCGTCAATGTAGCATCCGACGTGCGGAATGTCTTGTAGCACCTCATCCATCATAGACTGAAATATTGCGGGTGCACTAGCCACACCGTAGGGAAGGCGTTGGAATTCAAGAAGACCCAAGCTAGTGTTAACTGTCAAAAATGGTCTGGATTCTGGAGTGAGTGGCACCTGCTGATACGCCTCAGAGAGGTCAAGTACGCAAAAAACCTTTCCTCCTGCGAGGACAGAATACAGGTCCTCCGGCCTGGGCAGCGGATAGTGATCGGTTTTCAAAACAGGGTTTATCGTTACCTTGTAGTCTCCACAGAGTCTGAGACTACCGTCCTTTTTTGGGACAACGACAAGTGGTGTTGCCCAGTCACTGCGCGCTACTTGTCGAAGCATGCCCGTTTCTACCATGCTGCGCAGCTGGGTTTCTACCTGCTCTCGCAAAGCAAAGGGAACAGGTCTAGCACGGCTAAACACAGGGACCGAACCAGACTTCAGCAAGATCGTCGCTTCGAACTTCTGTATGGTGCCCAGTGTTTTTGAGAACACGGAAGGGTATTTCCTTTGTAGTGCTTGAGCCCTATCTCCCGTTGTGACTTGGCCAATCTCATGCCAGTCCAGCCTTAAACGCTAAAGCCAGTTCCGTCCAAGCAGCACTGGAAGCCTCCTTCCATTGTCTTTGACAATTACTACGGGCAACGTCATACTTTGACCCTTGTACACAACAGCGACATCACACTGTTCTTTGAGCTGCAGATGTTCTCCAGTGTACGTGCGAAGTGACATTTTAGCCGGACCACATTTTTGCATGTGGAAAAACAGAGTCGCACACGCTCTCAGGAACAATTGTGACTGCCGCTCCTGTGTCAATTTGCATGATTAAGGGTTTCCCTTCAACTTGAACACTCACTTCGTAACACGATTGAGTCGTATTTATAAAATGGTACACGTCATGCTCAGTGTCTTCGTCAGAACATTCTAGAGCATTCGTGTTCTTCGGCACCCTTGTGTTTGGACACATTTTTTGCAAATGTCCTACTCTCGAGCACTTGCGGCAGACAAAGCTCTTGTACCAACAAACATTTGATGCACGACTCCTACCACATCTTTCACACCTTTCCTTTTTAGGCCCTTGAATATCTTTAGGTTTCGAGCCCCTTGGTCGTCCCTTTGGTCGACTGTTTATAGCGTTTAACGATGCCTCTTTATCTCTCGATTGCATGAGTGCAGTGTCTCGAGCCGCCAGTTCTCGATCGAGCGCAATCTTGCAAGCGCCTTCAAACGTTAAATTTTCCTCGGCAAACAAGGCACGCTGGCTCTCTTCATTACGTATGCCTGCTACTAGACTGTCCCGAAGGGCGTCTTGCAAGAAGTTGCCGAAGTCGCATTTCCTCGCCAAGTGTTTCAGTTCAACTATGAAGTCTTCTACGCTTTCATGTTCGTCCTGAACACGTCTGTTGAACTTACAGCGCTCCGCTATAACGGAACTCTTAGGGATGTAATGTTCTATTAACAACTGTTTAACAACTGCATACGACTTCTCGCCAGGGGACGCCGGCACGACCAGACTCTAGCACTTCATAAGCCTCAGGGCCTATCACTGTCAGAAATACGGGAAGCACTTTCTCGTCCTTTATGTCGTTTGCCACTAAAAAATGTTCAAATCGTTCCAAATACGATTCAATGTTCTGTGTCTTAGGGTCAAACTCCGATATTCTTCCCAAGCGTGACATTTCGGAACCCCAAAAGAAACACAGTACTCATCCGCTCGACGTTCCCTTGCGTAGCAGGTTGTTCCCGATGGTGTTCAAGACGAGTTGCCGAGGCGAAATCTCGGGGGCGTTGCTCGTTGCCCTTTGTCGGTACACGAAGGCGGTGGCCGGCGTGCTGCTTGCGATGTCATACTCCGGGAATATGTAGCGTCGCTGGCAGGCTTCAACGCATGACAAGCTGCGCTTGCTCTTCCGTGGCCGTGCGTTCCTTCGCGTCACTCGCTTCGCTGTCGCTTTCCGTCGCCTACGAGGGCACGTAGACAGCCTCGTCGCCAAATGAAGTGACTGTAGACCATGGCGTGCTGGCGAACAAAAAGTGCTTTATTCCTGAGCGCAGCGTTTTTATCACAGACATGACGTCACGAGCCGGGCGGCGCTTCCGCGATGACTCAATCGCGATAACTCAATCCGCACGCTACAACAGGCGCCATGAAATGCATTCTGAAATTTCAAATTCCGCCACGTATGTGAAAACATTTTAATGTTTTTATCACTTGCAAAAATCATTTTCGCAATCAAACTATGTTTGTCGGAATCGTTTGACTATATTTTGTTTCAAAAACCAACTCGGTGGCTCTTAAGTGGCGATGATATTAAAACAAAACTCAAAACACTAAATCGTCTCAGTGTCTCTGGGTCAACACGCTGGCCCATGAATCCATATTTGTCTGGTTTAAATATTGGCCGAGGTGCCCGCAATCTGATGGAGGCAAATCTGAGATTTCTGTTGCACGTCAAAAGTCAAAATAAACCCGCAATTATTATTTTTTTATTGGGGCGTGTTAAGTGATTTTTGTTGGTTTGGCTTGTGAAAACCTAAGATCTGAATGTTTGTTTTTGCTTTACCTTAGTTCGGAGCGCCGCCAACGCTACGGGCTGATGAAGCCACTGAAGCAGCGCCAAGAGCGTGATTTTAAGGCTGCGGTCCCACGGCAGCCATCTTGAACAGGGCTTTAGTTCAACCAATAGATGGCGACACGCACCCGTGGGGTGGCCGAAACATTGGTTCACAATGGGATGGCTCGAGCACCATCACGTTCCCCTCGTGGCCTTGCTCGCACCGCTGCCAGCTGTGCTCAGCTAGCTCAAGTAGCGTGGCCCAGCAAACGGATGTATGCGGAGATGCGGTTCGGCGGTTGTAACAGGCTTTCGCAACAAATCTTACCAAGACGGAATCAAATGTTGATTGACGTGTTAATATTCTATCAATGAAAATTTCTTCTGCAGTAATGCACGCTCAGCAGACACAATCTTCCAAGACACCAGTGGAAGCGGACGTAAAGTCGCGATTTACGGTGCTTACCTCAACATTTTAATGACGACTAAAATAACTTCACGAAATATTGTGTTTCACGGGGTCCGGAAGATGCTGTAAAGGTTGTTACATTATAGGTTCCCAGAAAACAAACGCCGTTGCAATATTTTCGGACGTACCGACACACATAATGTTGTAAGTACAGCTTAGGAGGAATATGATGAAAACCATCAGAAGAAATAGGAAGACGTTTATTTGCAATGAAGACGCTATGAATGAACGGCGTTTAGCGACGGCAAGTTATGAGCGTTCGGGAATTTATAAGTTCACGTGATTGCTAACTATGGACATGCGTTTTTGTCGGGAGATGGTGTTGCGGTGATGACCTGATATCGGACGACTCGTGGCAGACGAACAAGCAAGTTTCTTCTTAGCGAATGGTAAGTGTCCAGTGTCAAGCACAACACGTGGCTACCGACGTTGTCGACGTTTCGAACACTTACCGCTTTCGACAAAAGTCCTGGCACCTGGGCTAACTTTCTGGAAAGACTCGAAGTCTCCCTTGAGTCCAACGCCATCATGAACAGTAACTGAAAACGATCCACTATTCAATCGGTGGGCGGCGAAACGTATCCGCATCTGCGGAGTCATGAGCGATGCGTACTCTTAGTGGTTGGAAGTTTACACGATGCCTGCCACGACGTCCAAACACGTCATTGACGTTCTACGGTCTCTTTTACCTACTTTTGCCCTACTGAAAATACTTTTCTCTGATAACGCAACAAATCTTGCTTCAAACAAAATAAACAAGTTTTTGAAGAAAAAAACCCGGCATCAGGCATCACATTAGTGCACCATGCATCCTGCAACTAACGGGCATGCAGAACAGATGGTGTGCGAAACAAAAAAAAAAAAAAAAAAAACTTTTGAAACTTACGGAAGAAGCAGTTCAGTGAAGAATCGCCAGGTTGTTGCTCCAGCAGCACGCGACGGTCTCATCTTACACGGGAAAAAACCCGCCGAAGCAATATTCGGCGGACGAAGAGCCACACCCCTCGATCTCATGATACTATGGCTTACGAACGAAGATCGAGAGATTCCCGGATCGGGAGTAATGGCAGTTTATTCGGTCGGACAACTCGTCTACGTAAGGAATTTCATCGAAAGTCGGGCCTTCCATGTAAAACGTGAGTACAAAAGGCTCTATGTTGGTTGACCAGAAGGTGTCATCTCTCTGAATACGTTGGATATCAATGCCCTTGAGTGTAAATATAACTAAATCACAAAACTCTCTTTGTGTATTGTGTAACTGCCCTTGTATTTCATAGTAGAAGCTATGGTGGTGATTTGTACCTTTCGCACCAGGCTCCTTTTTCTTATTTTTCGCCTCATACTCCTTTGCGGTTTAAGACACTTTCCGTCAACGAAGCCATTTGTTCCAAGTAGTCAATCAGGGAATTCTGCTAGAAATTCGTCCCTCCTTTTAACGAATAAGCCGCACTTCTGCACAGTGCAGTTGTAAAGCAGCATCCTCATTGATTCTACCATATTCTGTTGCGAGTGAAGAAAGTCTTTGGGTACACGATACTTGAAACAAGTCTGGCACTGTACGTTGTGGTTCGACACCCACTAATGTCGTCGTCCTTATAGAGCCTCATCATTTAATCATTACATCGTCACCTCATATTGCTCTTCATCAACAGTAAGTACGTACAATAGGCTATCGCCATATTACAATCCAAGAATTGAAAAATTGAGTTGTTCAGTCCTTTAAGAAGTTTATTATTTATATAATGTTATTACGTTACATTACCTCGAGATGATCGACGTCCATCGTCGATCTTCAAATACTTATACCTGTATATAAATTAGGCGCACAAGGGGGGGGGGGGTCTAGCGCACACCAGCTCGGAGCACTTGGAGCGAAAGCTCGCGCTGCAGAAGCCACCCCGCCCCTGCCCGTTTCGATCTGGAAGAGCAGCGTACCGGCATGCGGTCATTTGTATCACTACTGCGTGGTGCACGTTAAAGACGCCAGGTTTGCGGTTGTACCGCACTGGCTAAATTGCTCATCTACAGCTGAGAGTCAGACGCCCACTAAGGCGGACTAACTTCCGGCTGTATAAACATACACACAACAATTTGCAATTAGACGCATAATATCAAAGAGCACAGCGTGCCGCCTCTTTCTTTGGATGCCTCTTTTTAAACCAGCGCAAGCTCGCGTGTTCTCTCTTTTGAAACGGTTAGAACGGTCGCACATAAAACCACGTTTCTCCTACCCGGCCGCTTCCTCCTCTTATTATGAGTAGTTGGTTATAACTAAATAAGCTATAATAATAGTGTATTATTCATATTTACTTTCAGTTTCAGTCAGGGAGAAGGAGTTTTGCGGGAACTAGAGCAAATAAATGAGCTGCGCTTGGAGTATCGGCACTCTCTTCCCCGTCAGTGTTGTGAACGCCGCCATTCTGGTGCTTGTTAGGGATGCCGCGAACTTTTTTCGAATCGAAGTTTCGATGATCGAATCAAGCGGGTCGAAAGGTTCGAAATATTTCGATTTTTCGAATTGTCTATATCGTAAAATTCAACGGAGGTCGAATTTTCGAACTTGTTAAGCTAAGAAGTTCGACGCTTTTCGAAACGTCAAACTTATTAAGCTAAAAAATTCGATCTTTTTCGAACTTTCGACCTTTTTGCGCTGCAAGGTTCGATGCTTGTCGAACTTTCGAACTTGACTGACCAAAAAATTCGATGAATATCGAACTTTCGAACTTATTTACAAGAGAATTCGAAAAGTTTCGAACTTTCGCATTCTGAAAAGTCAGAAGTTCGACGAACTTCGAACTTTTAGGGTAAAAGTTCGACGTTCGTCGAACTTCGAAAGACCGGCGGACGGTTTCATTTAATTTCAAGCAGTGGGGTACATTCGTAATTTTTTTTTCTCGAATTTTTACACGCGGTGCTGCGTTCCTAAAGGGGTATTCACACGAGGGAGAAATCCCGGGGATTTCTCCCCGGCACGCGCATCCCCCGACGAAAACGTCAGGCTTTGCCATGTGCAAAAGCCTCGCGTTTTCATCCCGTGATGCGCGGGTGCCGGGGAGAAATCCCCGGGATTTCTCCCTCGTGTGAATGCCCCTTTACGAAAGACAATGTCGTTTATTTTAATGTTCTGGAATGCTTAGGTTTAAAGAAATAAATCCCCGAAGGGGCGATGAAGGACGACGGGTTTTTGACGATTATCGTTTGTGCCAGATTTGAAGCACGCTGCAGCCGGAACTATTTATGGTAGATATGTTATACTTTTTTAAGAATGATCTATGTATAGCCTAGGTAAGTGTCGTCTTAAGATGTGATGATTTTTATTCAACGTGAGTTTCGAAGAAATGTCAAACATGTATATGTATGCAATTATGACCTAAACTTGATATTTATTTTCGTCTAAGTTGTTTGAGGTATCGCATTTAAATTAACACCACAGACAGTACATATCATTGCCATCTGCACAATACAAAATAATATATTTATTGTTTTTTCACGTTAAGGAATAAAATAACTGATGGGAGGAGATTTCTAATAGTGTTCAAGTTCAGCACGACATTAAAAGAAAACTTTTTTTTTTTTTTCACTTCACGTTCCTGGGACGTGTTTCTTTTAGCCTGTACACATTTTGGTAAAAGAAACTTGTTTCGAAGTTCTGAACCTCTGAATATGCAAAAATAGAACACTTCCGACGAATTCATGATAGTTTTTTTTCTCCTGCTTTTTATTCCCACATTTATTCTTTTTTTTTTTTTTTTTTTTTTTTTTTTTTGCTATCGGCACAGGTATTTAGGTCGAAAAGACAGCTTTGAACTTCCGAACCACTAAGCATGTGACGAGTTGTGCCTTCTGACAACGAGTTTCTATCAGTGACCATCTACGCAACCTTTTATGCAGTGAAGAACGACAGTAGCTATACATATGCATAAATAATTTCAGATCAAAATAAGCTCGACCACGTCCTCTTTCCCCGTATTGTTTTCTTTAACAGTCCGAAATACCTACAAGGAAGAGAATAGGCTGGAGCGCCCCCCCCCCCCCCCCCCCCCACTACCCTCTTTCCCCCCGTTTTTCCTCTTCCGACGCCACTTGTATGGTAGAACGCTCCTCGACCTCGAGTTGTGTCGGCTTTTGTGCTTTTTGCGAGGCGATTCCTCCGTCCCAGAAAATGAACCTCCAGGACAATTATAAACTTCACCGGATCGGATTACTACCAGCGTGCAAGGGGTGGCGAGGTAGTTTGCCAGGTCGCTTCAAGGTTTTTCTGAGCCTCAACCTCCTGCTCGCCCCTGACCGTTTCGAACTGGATGAGTCTCGTAAAACAGTGTGTTCGTGTAATCACTACTGCGTGATGCAGGTTAAAGACCCCCCCGCCCCGGGGCTGGCGGTCACAATTCTGCGCTAGCAAATATTCCAGCACATCCGGGACACTCGTTGTCTCATTTAATTGCCTGACCAACTTCGCAGAATCTAGATATCACACCCTAACTTTTCTAAACTTGATTTTGTGAAAACCAGTCAGTCGTGAAAACGTTATTTGAAACTGAAACTGGTGGAAAAACTTGAAAATCGGACTTCGCACTTTGAAAACTTACATTAAAAAAAAATTAAAAATCTTCAAACTTTTTTTTTTAATTTAGCGTTAAAAGCGAATCGAATTTTTCGAACTTCTCGAACTCTATGCAGAACGAAAAATCGAAATCTTCGAATTGTTCGAACTTCATGTCTATAAAAATTCGAAGCGTTTGAAGTTTTCGAATTTTTTTTCCAAAGAATTTCGAAATCTTCGAATTTATCGAACCTGAAAGAAAAAAATATTCTATATATTCGAATTCGAAATTTTAGAAACCGTGAAAGCTTCGAAATTTTCGAATTCGAAACTCCGCTGTGGTCAAAAGTTGCGAATTTTTCGAATTCGAACCTCGGCAGGTACGAAAATATCGAAATTTTTCGAAATCGAACCTCAGTTCGCTTTGCAAATATCGAAACCTTCCGGAATCAAACCTAGGGTGGTTCGCGACATCCCAAGTGCTTGTGCAGTGCAGGCGCAACTGTCGATCGTCATGATTTAAAAGTGCGACATCCTTAGCATTAGATTTGGTGTTAGGAAGCTCATGTAATGTTGCATTGCTTTGTCGCACACTGTTTAAAGTTGAGGACGGAAAAGCGTTTCTTGTGATTTCAGATAAAGCTCAAATAACTTGCAAACATGATTTTAAGCCACAATATGGCCTAGTGTCGCTACTCTGACGCGTAGCTTATTTAATGACACTATTCATGCTCTTGTTCAAGAGGCTTGTAATACCTGAAGGGGCCATGACGTAAGCCCCGTGGATTTTACAAGCCACTACCTTTTGACACCTGCCTCTTCCTCATTGTTCCTACTTGTGCCAGTAATACCCTTGTTACACGAGCGCACTCAACTGCAGTTACGCTAAGCCACAGTTAGCGCACAATACTGGCCGACAACATTCTTTGGCTATGCAGTCAAAGCTATGGGCGAACGTGCGCTTGAGCATCTTGAGCACACATCGAAGCAGTGCACGAGCGCTCTCCACTTCTGAAATAGCTGTCCGAGAGTATAGTGCGGTAACTGTGGTGCCACGTAACAGCAGTTAAAGCTGAGTTAACCACGGTTCAGAGTAACGACACTTGGCCATAATGTGGCTTAAAATCATGGTTGCCAGTTACCTGAAACTTTATCTAAAATCACAGGAAACGCTTTTCTGTACCCCACAAATGTTTAAACAACCCGCGACAGAGCATTGCAATATTGCATCAGCTTCCTAGCACCGCATCTAATGCTGAGGTAGTCGTACTTTTGGATCATGACGATCGGCAGTTGCGTTTGCTCTGAACAAGGCCCAAAATGGCGGCGCCCAAAACAATTTTGGGGAACGGAATGCCGATACTTTAAAGCTCATTTAGTGACTCTAGACATGAAGTGAACTCGGGTGTATTATTTTCCTCTTCGTCTTTATTGTTTATTGATTTCAATCATATCGAATAATGAACACATTATATCACGCTACACGTGTGTAATTATTTGTCTTAGATTTATCAATCGGACCCAGTACTTAACCCATTCATTTATCGATAGTAAATCTTCCAATATATTTTTTAAATGTGAAGGTAAAAAGACACGGAGATTGATGATGATACAGACGCCAAAGCCGCCCTCGGAAATTTTTTGAACACTAGAAATCAGCAGTTTGTCTGCCATCCGCCAGGTAGCGCAACAAAACACCCAAACAGTTTTTAATTGTTTTTAAAATTAGCTAAGCTCTACACCTATTAAGAAACCAAAGCAAGATCATTGTGAAAATTTAATACATCGCAATGTATATCTATTCCTAACAATACTGCTATTAGATGCCAATAAATCTGTTTGATGTCCAAAAAAGATATGCATCAAAAACAGGTGAGCTTGAAGGGCTCCTGGAGCGTTATGACTTTGAAAATGAAAAAAAGCTATCGTCCACCTCTTGGAAAACCATTGCAGCTCTAAATGTTATAAAAGATTTTGTCATAGCTTAATTATTTCCTCAGCGGCATTTGAAGTACCATGACTCGAAGCACAAAAAAGTGCTACGTTTGATATAAAATATCTAAACAAAAAAATTTTACACAGCATCAAACTTTTTTCTGCATATTACCAATTATAAGCACTACAACCGTAGCTAATTTCATTGCCCTAGCGCTTGTCATTAAAAACATATTTGTGATGAAAAATGTCAATTTTAGGGCAATATTTGGAGGGATGAAAAAAACAAAGTAGTGCAAATACCAAAAAAGTGTATCGTTACATTCTGCTCCGACATCATCTTAACAAAACTGCTATATTGGAACCGTGCTATCTTTAATGGATCGTTCATAAAACATGAACTAGCGGAGCAAGTGAGGGTCCGCGCCATCATATTCGCAACGCTACAAACGCGCATGAACAGTAAAAACCAACACATACATAATGTCGAATGAAAGAGGATTGCATTGCCTTTCGAATGACATTAATCCCACAAAACAGTATTTAAAAGGAGATTAGTAATGACCTGCCAAAAAGTACCTAAACTGCCACATTCAGTGGGACCGTGGCCTTAAAGGGATACGGAATCGAAACTTGAAATATAGAGAAAACATCAAGAAATTAGTTCAATATCATCAGCTAAGCCTGTAATGAATAATCGCACGGTCGTATTTTGAGCAGATGGCTATATTTTATGCTCTAAATGCCGCGATTTTGGCGAGCGCTTCAAAATCAGCCATGGAGGTGCGCGATGCATCTCGGGAGATCCGGCAGACGTCTTGACGTCATCATGCCTCGGACGACCAAGCGTACCGTAGAGACGAGTTTTGCCACTTGGAGGCGTCAACGCGTTACAATCTCGCTTTGTCGAAGTACCCAAGGGCTGTAGATATCGCGGGGCCAGCAGAGGCAGCAGAGGCGCGGAGGGGCGGAGGTGTCAGAGCTGCTTCAACTGCCTTGAGTGTGCGATGGCGTGTCTACATGACGAGAGTGGTGGCAGCGGCAGTGGGTACGATGACATTAGCGAAGACGAAGACGTCAACAGATCGCTAGTGGCTATGGTGGGGGAAAAGCGATTCGGCTTAGAGCCATATCTGTACGATCCTTCGGCATCGTCGTCCGCAACAGACGAGGAGTCGTCCGACTCTCCGGAAACGCCAGGCTGGCCAGGCAGCCCACATCCACCAGCAGCCCGGCGCGTCGGCACGGCGAATTGGTGAGCCTAGGGTGCCTTCATGTGCGCTTTGCTTAGGGTGGAGACATCTGGCCATTTTGTCTCACACTTTTATTTTTACTTTTTGTTCAGAAGCGTGTGAAAGAACGTGTCCCTGCACGCGCTCGTGGCGCTGACTGTGCTCCGGCGACATTTTGTTTTCGTCGATTTCTTTGTATTTTACCCGTGAGCGCGTGCTGTCGGCATCGGGTACTACAAAGGGTGGCATCACCCTAAACAGAAGGACATTGAGGCACACTAGGTGAGCCTAGTCACAGAAGAGTCCGCGAATGCATTCGCGCGCGCACGTGTAATAAAGCAGCGAGACGATTTAATGACAGCGCGCTAGCCGCGCTGTCATGAATGATGAAAGTACGCTGTCTAAACCAGGTCGTTGTATTAGCGTGTAACTTCTGTTGGTAAGCTTGCGAAACGTGGTTTTGTCGAAGGAGCGCTCGCGTTAACAAAGATCAGTAGCTAAAGTACGCTTGCAACGGCGGCTATTCAAAAGTGTACGTACGCACGAAGACGGCAATGAATGTGCCGCGAAACGCTTTTATGGAAGGACTGAAAGATGTATAAAAACGCAAGTTTCGAACCAAAAAGCGCGTGTGGCCTTCGAAAGAGCTTTCCCCGCGCGTGGGCTGGATCGTGCAGGCAACATCTTTAGCGAAATAATTTGTTGGCCTAGTTGGGTAAACATCACAAAAATAAAAAAGCGCGAAAGACAAGGAGAAGGGGAAGACTAGACAGGACAAACCCTTGTCCTGTGTAGTCTTCCACTTGTCCTCGTCTTTCGCGCTTTTTATTTTCGTGATGTAGCAACACAATCTGCCCGGGTGCTCCGCCGCAAGTGCGTACGTAACCAGTGCTGCCATGCTACAAGCCCGAGGTGGTTTTGCACGACGTTTCCCCTTCACGCGTGCGCAGCGGTCCCGCTCAAAGCATCGCGCTCGCTCTGGTAGCATCTTCGCTCACACTTATCGCTGAAGACTGCCTGCCGTAGTGCAGCAACAGTGCTTCACACTGTAGCCGAGACATTGCGTCAGTGCAATATGTCATGTAGTAACGGTACACGGCGGTACGATGCTCATCGAGATCGAACAGGAGAGGGATGGACAGAGCCCAGCATCCCCAGCTGGTTCTGCGATTTCATGTTCCGTTCAACATGCTCGGCTACTAATCTTCCCTGAAGGAATGTAATCTACTGTGAGTGCTTGCAAACCAAAGATGTAAAGAACACACGTTGTGAAGGTTGTGCGAATTTAGTACTTTTTCACGAACATATTTGTACATACCACACACTTTGTAGGTCTCGAGAATATTAAGGGTGAATAAATAGAAAAACAAATCTCTTTGTACTAACAGGTGCTCCTGTGGCAGCGTCTGCAGACCAATGCAGACAGTCGAGGAGTCGGTGTGCTGCAGGGAGTTGCACAATGTGGTGCGTATGTGCAGTGACCAGGGGGTGCCTTGTGTAACAAAGCACCCCTTGTTCGAGCTGTATTGCCCAAACACCGACATCTTGGACCTAGAGTACCTCAAGCTCCGGTACTTCTGCCCTCTTGATGCAGGAGACAGGGGCCCACAAGAGTATGTATATTATAATTCTAGCAGAAGTCATGATGTAAGCAAGATGATTTTCTCACTTGATACTGCCTCTCCTTCAGAAATCAACATTCCATGATTCCAGTTTTCTTATGCTCCATTTTTTTCTGGATTTGTAAGATAAAAGGATAAACCACCATAGAAGAGTTCTGTAACTTGTATTGCCTGCACTGTACTCGGCATCACCTGTTTTGTGCTGCATTGTCGAGGCAAATGTAGCTTCCACCGTGCTTCAGCTACACACTGCTGCAAAAGCACATGGCTTTGTGTTTATTCTCAATCAAATGCTATCGCACAACTAGCTTTGACAGTTAAAGCACTATCGCAGCTACTCTATCTTTTGCAACATGGCAGAAAATAGTTGTCACCAAATAAAACGCATGTGTAAACATGCACAATCTATGAAGAGTTTACTACTCAATAAAATTTGCTTTCAAGCTCGTCCATCGCTGTATTCATAGCATTTCAGATAATACAGATAGCAACTGGTACATATACAGGTCATCATTGCAGCATGGTTGGGTGCGATATCTCAAGGAAAAAATAACAAAATTGCGTAACGAGAAGTAAATTTTTATAAATGCCAATGACTGATTGACCTCGGTGATGACAAGTAATAAAAAATACAAAGGTATGCTTCTACCTGCATTATCGATATTGCTACCATGTAACTAGATATTGAGAACATTTTTGTAAATTGCAGTTAGGTTCTATTATATTCTCTTGAACTGGCAACTGACTGGTACTTCATGCAATCATCTCATTTTAGGAGGCACCGCTACACTGCCTTCCGGCAATTCACTTGGTGGGTTCACCCTAAGCTGGGGCGCGGTAACCGGGTGCCACTG
Source organism: Ixodes scapularis (assembly GCF_016920785.2). Lineage (NCBI taxonomy): Eukaryota > Metazoa > Arthropoda > Arachnida > Ixodida > Ixodidae > Ixodes > Ixodes scapularis. Next base: position 1,929,683 of record NW_024609872.1, read on the forward strand.
CCCAGTTGCGCCGTGCAACGAATTCGACGAGAGTTCCCATCCACCGATGGAAGTTATGTCGGTTTCAAGAAATAAAAGGTATCTGCCATATGAAGAACTCCTTTACATCATGCTATAACTGATGTGGCTAGACAAAAACGGCCTGGAATCAACACACATTTATTATACAACACAAAACCAGAACAGGGTGATGTAGGTCGAATATACAAGATGGTCCGTTTCCGTATTGTACTGAAAAATATACTTCTTGCAACACGTCTTGACCTTTCTCACTGAGTCTGGTTCTGCTGCAAGTCCTCCCGTTAACTCGGTTCAAGTGCGCTTCCCATGTCTGTTACCAACAAATACTTGATCACCAATTGTTGCAGAAAATTTTACTAATTTTCACGTTTTGCTCAGTCAGGAACAGAAAGGCACCTGGAAACACATTTGTACTAACTTCATGGAACGATTCACAGCAAAACTCAACTTTCTAAAAAAAAAATCATCACGTGTGATAAGACCTCGATTTTCTAGTACAGTCTGGATACCGGACAACTTATGCACTGGAATACTCCCATGTCACCAATAAGAAAAATGGCAATGCAGAATCTGCAGAAAAGGTAAAGGAAAAAATGACATCTCTGCTAGAGGGGTTGGCACATGGTAACCTGCAGCACTATTCTCAACAGGGGGAAAGTTGCATGTAACATTGTAATGATAGGGGGGGGGGGCATGTTAAAGAGGGTGTTAGTGAAATTGGAAGACTAATAAATCATGCTTTTGTCACCAGTCAATATTTAATATCCACAACTGGTAAAACTACCAGATGAGAAAGGTTTTCATATAACACTATACCGGGTGTTCCGGTTTGCGCTTTTTTGAAAACACACTCGGAAGAGCTCCTGGATTCAACCGATTGTGTTTGGTCGGCAAATGCACACTCTTCAGTGCACTGGGGCTCCTGATGTAGTCCTCATCCCGAAAATGCTCGCTGCATAGACGATCGCTTTTCAAGGGAACCCACGTTGGAAAGGACGGGCGAGCGAGACGACTCCACAGGTAACAGAGCTTCTCGTCCTTCGGAAACGTGTGTGCCGACGTCTCACAACGAACAACACTGTTCCCACAACCCTCTGCCGCACAATATTTTGGCATCCCGTCGTAAAGTCGCCGAAAAACCTCGCAGAAAAATGATGCGTGTTAAACTTCACGACAAAGACACGCGCACCAAACCTGAGAACAACCGAAGCACGCGTTTGCACGTCGCGCGAGAGCTGAAACCAAGGTGGCTCACTTCGTTTTGGCTCTTTCCACCAAGACGCCTCGGTATTGCGTTCAGGCCTAGGCAATCTATACCAGTGAGCGGACATACCGCTGTGGCGCTGCTTTCAGAGGCATGTTGTCGTCACGACATTCCATTGAAGCTTCATAACCAACTACCAGGTGGTTTTTGATTATCGTTTAATTCACTTAAAAATATGTTTTCTTGCGTTTTCTAGCGCAATATTTATGTTTCTGTGGTTGTGATGCTACCTGCGTCGTGTTGAAACAAAGAAATGAGCTCCAGAATTTGGTTTCCGTACCCCTTTAAGCTGTTCGTTCTCCTTCTGTGCCTATGCGGTCGGGCGAAACTAGAGCCACTGAATGAGCTACGCTTCATACACATCTTGATGCTTAAAATGATGGTTGTCAGTTATCTGAAGCTTTATCTAAAATCACTGGAACCGATTTTTCGTCCGCCACAAATGCTTAAACCGTTCGCGACAAAGCAAAGCAATATTACATTAGCTTCCTAACACCGAATCTAATGCTGAGGAAGTCGCACTTTTGAATCATGACGATCGGCAGTTGCGTTTGATTTGTTACTAATCACCAAGATGACGGCGCCCGCAAGAATATCGGGGGAAAAAGTGCCGATACTCTAAGCGTAGCTCATTTGGTTTAACTCACAGGCTGAACCAAGTGCGGCGGGGGGTCGTCGGCCGAGTGTGTTGTGGCACCGCAGATCAGAGCATGTGGAGAAATTCTCGAGCGCGAGCTCCGTTCAAAGCACGGAACTCGCGATGCAGAGCCTGTAGGTACTAAATTCCCTCGATGTGTTTGCGTTGGTCTTTCAAGTAACGTCAAATGTGCCAGTGCACGAGGCCCGTCTCTCGAGCGGAAAGTGGAGGCCAATGGCAGCGCAGCACTAAAATGACTGGCCCTTGAAAGCGAATGGCGGCGGAGCATCCGCTCGTGGCACGTGTCTTGCGCGTTTCCACAACAATAGTTCACACTACTTAAAAAAAAAAAAAACGCCTTTGTCAAGGGGCTTTAGCAGGGACCGTGGGTTCAGTCGCCCATCTGCATGCTACTGTCGTGCGATCGTCTACCACATATACTGCGTAATGCACGTTAAAGGCCCCGAGCTAACAGTTGTATACTGCACTTTTTGTAATTTTCAACGGGTAACAATGTCGCCCTACGAAACTGTTGCTCTCTAAAAAAACTAACGACTCATTTTGAATGCGCCGTTACATTGCATTTTTGATGTGTAATCGCGTGTTGGGGGGCGTTCGTTTTTTTTTTTGGTCTACATCTTTGATTATGCGGCTCTTACTTATGATTAAACAGACTATAGCTGTCGGACGTCTGCAAAAAACAAAATTATATAACTAAGAAAATGGGAGGTGAACGCAAGAGAGGACAAAAACACACACATTAGAGCACATAATAAATATAATTGAAATAATGGAATTAATTATAATTGTGTTTTCAAAGGTTTGAGCGCACCAAAAGCTATAAAAGCGAGCTCGATGCTTTGGATGGTGCGCTAGTTCACTGGAAGTGTAATTCAGGGCAGTACAGGAAATATTCACTGGACGCCATATTTGTGGGTGCTGTTTAAATCGCATGCTCAGAACGAGTTAATATTAATAGGCTGCTAAGACTGGCACGCTCGATGGTGCCGAATGCACGTTGCAAAAGAACTGTGGAAGCTCGCCATCAGCACGCGCTCAGAATTTGCGCACACATATATGGCCACAGTGAATACTGCCTATATGCTCGCACTTGTATGTTCCGCTTCGCTCGCACGATAAAACCAAATATTTTACTGGTAATGTATTTAGTGAAACAAAGCTTACCTTCTGTATATCTGCAATGTCGTCAGTTTTCGCGTGATTAAATACACTTGTTTATTATTATTATTTTCGTTTCCCACTGCGATTCATGTCGTGCTCTTTTTTGTGCTACATGCATTAGAGTCCAAGGTAACCCAGGAGCATTCCATTTCTCAAATTGTAAAAAAAAAAACAAAAAAAAACTGTGCAGTTTGTTACATGTGCCACAATCAATACAAAATATTCTACGCTTCACATGGGACCGCTTGCTTGAGTAAATATTGTTGTTTGTCAAGAATAATTGCGATTGTATGAAATCACGTGCGAAAAACTCGCTCTAAGCACGCGACCATTGGCATGCAGTGAATACTCATAATCGGCGCCGAGATGATTGGTAGCTGTCAGCAGGTGGAGTTTTTCTATCAACCCAGAGTTAGAATGTTTCCTTGTTTATGTTGTGAACAATAAGGAGACAACTTACGCCAAATCTGAGAGTCATGAAGTACTATGAGCATTCAAACATAACGGCCTGAGCAGTATATGTGCGCAAGCTTTAGCTTTCGATAATGCTTTAACTTTCGATAACCTCAACGATAGAGTAAAATCAGGGTTGAACAGTATCGCGATACAAATGTATCGCGATAGTATTTCAGAAATACATTTCGTATCTGTATTTCTGCATCGCGATACATTATTTTCACCAGTATCTGTATTCCTGTATCGAAATACATTTTGGAATGTTTCTTTGTATCGCGATACAGTCAGGATGAAATGTATTTCGTTACATTTCTTAAGAAATACTCCCCCCCCCCCTCCCCCACCCCCCGAAAAAGACAAAAAGTCCGAACGCATACTTTTTTTGTTTTTTTGTTTTTAGTTCTCGGGGCATCAGGGTTAAGAAGATGCTGGGGCATTGTTGCTATGCTGACCAAGGTTCCTTCCGATTCTCCAAACTATTTTTCTGTACGTCTTCCTCCCTCTTCTGAGAAGTGTTGCGCAGTCGGAGACTTAAACCAGGTGGCGTGCCAGAAGTGGCGTCAGAGCATCTTCTGCCGCAGGTCCTTAGCTAGGGATTTCTTGAGTCATTGTTTGCTGGCCCCCAATGTCCGCTTATAAATGTCGCTCTTGCCTTAGCGTACACAGTACGCACAGCCGGCAAGGCTGAGTCACACACACTCTGTTGCAGCACAAGCCTGGCGGCGGTGGTTGACTTGAAATAGTAGGATGACTTACGCAGTAAAGTTCAACACAAATTCTAATGCGTCTGCGGCTGCGCCCGTAATATTGCACGACTCAAGGGTACGTCATCAGCCGACATGAACATGACCCGCTGCTCTGGGGATCCGAAACCCAGAAAGGAGGCCAGATGTGGCCTCGCTGTGCCGACCCAGACTTCGTACACCTGCGACTCGTCTCGAGCGCGCCGTTTCTCGAAGAGCTCGCACCTGTGCCGGCAATATCAGTCCGCAGTCCACGAGGTCTCTGTTTAGGGGATGGTATGCGAAACTTGATGACTGCAATCCATGTGTCGGTGGCGGAGGGTCTGCAGGAAGGACTTTCAGAACAGGAATGTTATCGTATCTTTTTTTCAAACGTAACAGAAAGTGAGACATGTGTTCCAGGACGCTCCAGGTGGTCCATTATTCTCGAAAATTCCAAACGACACTTGCTGCACGATCTTCAACGAGGTAATCTTCAAGGAAAGTACTTATTGTACTTTCATACAGCAGCGTGGTAAAGTTTAATGCTCTAGGCCACACCTACAGATAAAAAATACCAGTTTATTCCACCGTGACTTCATGTGATCAATGTTGGCGGGGACGTCCCCTTTGGACAGGGGCGTGATGGCGGACAGGGTTTTTTTTTTGTTGAGCCCATTGACGACTCCTCGCCGTCTGAAACCACTACCTTCAAGGCAAAGTGCCAAGCCTACGGGAAAGTAATTTTAGGGTCAAAAACTTCCACTTCAAACTTCATGCTTCATCTCAGTTGGCGTCTCTAAATAATGTGAAAGATGTATTGCTGTATCAGTATTCCTGTATTTGTATTTCTGCCCTCCCTAAAATGTATTCCTGTATTTGTATTTCCAAATACTTTTTGCCTCTATTTACAATGTATTTCCGATACGTATCGCGATACATTTTTACAGATGTATTTTAGTAACAGTATTTTGGCTACTTTTTTAATGTATCCCAGTATTTGTATTTCCAAATACATTTTTGGGTATTTCTGCCCAACCCTGAGTAAAATGTAGGGCTGTTTCATTCTTAATCAGAGTACCGTCTGCGTGCTTACACTATATTTTATACAACGTCAAACTCTACCCGTTTGCATCCTTTTCATTTATGCACACCACTACTTGCGCGCATAAATAACCAAATTGAGACTGGTACAGGATGTCACAAAAAAAATTAGTTTCTTTTTTTTTTTTAAAGGAAAAAGGAACTACGCGTTGCCTAACGCTCATTCTCCGCCGAAAGGTAGCGCTAGGTCACAACCAGATGCCAAGGTTTCATCGCAAACGGACACCTTATTCAAAACTTATGTTATTTTCTGAAAATTTCAAAGGGAAAATGGAGCCCATTTTTGCCCGTTTTCGATTTCTGGTGCCCATAGAGCCACATATATTCGAAAACTTCGTCGGCCGCCATTTTTCCATTGAACTTTTCAGAAAATCACTTATAACTTTTGAATAAGGTATCGGATCGGGCTGAAACTTTGACATCTGGTTGTGACCTCTAGCCATATATTTTTGGGTGGAGAATGAGCGTTCGGCGAAGCCTAATTTATTCTTGTGGTAAAAAACAAAACAAAAAAAACAGTAATTTTTTGTGTTGTGACACCCTGTACATTCCTATTTCTTGCTGTCAGTCAATTTTTAACCTCTGCATTTTTTATTATGACTCCCGCACCAGTCTTACTTTGTGTTTACCAAACTTAACATGTAAACCTGAGTGTCATTTTTTTTTGTGTGTTTTTCAGTCTCGTGGTTTTGGTTAAAATAAACACCCAGCTACCTTAATGAGCAACCTGGCCGCCTAAAAAATAGTTTATTTTTCATTTTTTTAAGTAGGTTATTTCTCAAACTATAATTTTGGAAACCCAAGTCTATCACGTCATCACGTTTTCCTGGAAATCCACAAAGAGCCAAACACATGCATGACAAAAGCGACGGCCCGTCATTTGCCGCCACAGAGCCGAGAAAGCAACGCTCGGTCACGGACTTCTAAAGATTCGCGTTCCGTCTTGCACCAGACGTAACTTTCGCCCTGCTTTCTTGTTCTCGAAAGTGCCAGTTCATCGTCACCCCGAGCGCGCAACGGTCGAACCTTCTTTGCCGAACTTTCGAGATGGTGACGCACTGTAGATAAGCAGCTGCCAGCGACCCTGTCGAGTTAGTCTTGCTCTCGCTCTCTGCTACGCTGCCGAATCGCCGCATGCTTCTCTACTGCCACGAAGTTCTTTCTTTACTTTTTTTGGCCCGAGTTCGCCGATCAAACCTTTATTTTTCAGTTCACAGTTCGCTATCTCGTCACGTTCATTCGTGTCAATATAAATTTGATCACATTGAGATATGTGTAATTGGCCTCTGAAATCTCCGATAGCGGCGCGCAGGCAATTTTATATTTTTCAACGCGTCGGTGGTTTTGTTTTGCATGTGTCTCGCCGTTTGGCTCAGGACGATTTTTACGTTTTGTTCTGCTCACATTTGCTGGAGACGTGAGCTCGGAGCGTAGGCAACTGGCCACCTTGCACGAGAGCTAGCGCAGGCGTGCGCGTTCCAAAGAAAGCTCGTGCAGAGAAAAACAAGCAAGGGACCAGGGATGTCAAATTCAGGTATTAAAAAATAACCCACTGTATCGAAGTGCCACCACACACGATTTCTCGCCTTGATGTACAGGCCTGGAAGGCGATCCCACCGCCATCTGTTGGTTGAGAATCACCCTAACCAAAAGTGGTTACCGTGCATGACGTTTTGGTGATTTTTTGAAGTCTAAAGAGTGAAGTAGGTTTCCCCTCTCTTCTCCAGCGTTCCGTCTGCTTCCTCCTTTCCGGCCTGCCTTACCCTCGCCTTACCATCTTGAGTTGCAACGGATTATAGCACCGACGCTCCAAGTACTCTTAGATATACGTGCGATATCTGGCGGGTGCTCAGACGACACTGCCAGTACTCGATTGACATACGCGATGCCCGGCAGATCCTCAGCCGACTCTCTAAATACTCTGTGGGTACAGGGCTGATATCTGGCGGGTACTCGGACAACACTGACGGCACTCGATTGACACGCGATGCCCAGCGGATGCTCAGCCGACGCTGGCAGTACTCCAGTGATATTGTGCTGGTATGGCCCCGCTTTCCAGATGATATTGTCTGGACATCGTGTGGATTTTGAAGAGCCGTATATTCGGAGTATTTGCCAACAATATTGTGCAGATACTCGCCTAAAATTCTTGTTCCGCTTGGGACAGTACGGTAAATCTCCGTATATGTCCTTGCCATCTATTGTCCTTTGGAGTGAGAAACTCCCGCTCCCCCACAGGATTTCCTTCACCAATTCTCAAGTCGCCGCTTTGTTGTCTCAATCACGTTCGCACCGTTCCCCCCTACTGCCGCACCAGCCGCGCCGCCTGTATCACTGGCACCGATGTCCCCCTCTTGCGGTTTGCCAACGAAACCGAGAGCCTGTTCTAGGGTCACTTCACTTGGTTGGAGCGGCCGTAGCATCCTGCACCTCAGCACCAGGTGTTCCATAGTCTCCTCCTCTTCTCCACAGATGGCGCACATCATGCTCGCGTCAACCATCCCACATTTCACCTGCCACTGCCTCGTTCTCAACGTTCTGGAGCGAGCCTCGAAGAACAGGCTGCTCCCTAGTGTATTTCCCAGTAGTTTCAGGGTTGCCAACCGCCGTCTCCCATGCGGACGCATCGCTGAAGGAATTTGCCCTGGTCGGGACGCACTGCCTGAAGTCCTCGGTGAGACGTGGTGATATAAAAGCAATATTGTAGAGCAAAACCCTGTAAAATAAACTTTTACGAAGACATCACGCTCCTTTCATTTTGTGCTAATCTTCAATAAAAGTTCCTACAAAAGTTATTTTTCCGGTTGTTTTTACGCAAAAACATATTTCTAAACGCTCATGGTGACCACAGCAAAGAAAACAAAAAAGCTTGAGCCACCATCTTGGTGCCTCGAGTTGGAGGTTTTGGTATTCGGGGAACATTCAGTGACTTTAGATGCAAAAAGCTTTGGTGCGCCCACCAGCTCTTGGCCACCACGTGCTGCACACACATGTAGCAATTTATCAACTGGGAGAAGAAGCGGAAAAAATGAAAGAAGTTTACAACTTCCTGTAATGCCGATTTAGAGCGCAGCTCTTGAGGAAGAGGAGGGGAGGGTATTCCCTTCCTCCTCATTCGTACCCTTTCCTCCTCCCCTCCTCCTTCTTTCACGCGCGAAACGCGCCTCGTCACGCAACGTTTCGGTACGATGCCGAAACGTCACGGTGGCGTTTCGTCACGGTGACGTTTCGGCGTGGTACATTATGGGACCTTTCCCATAGTGCACCGCGCGGTTATGCCGACACTGACGGCGACGGCGACGCCGTTCAAGCCGGAAACGGGCGCCTAAGAGTTGCGCTCTAAAATGTTCCCTTCAATCACACTGCCATATGCCTGATTGTCGGTTCTCAAAATGCGGTCTGCAGACACCCAGCGGCCCCCGGGAGTACTCAGGGGTTTCGGACTGATTTGAGGACTGCTCGAATCAGCCCGAGCTAATCCTTCCACCGTCTCGAGGCAAACACAAGCTGAATAAAAGAATAATTTCAAGGAAATGTGGGCACTCGTCTCCTGCCGTTGGAAGAAGACATTGTGAATGACCTTCCCACGGCACAGCTATGAAGCAAGTGTTCTCACAATGCTCCCTTGACAATCTCTGGCTGCGTGTGCAGTCGGAATATCCTTCCCTGTCCAAGATGGCGTCTCTTTCTCTGTTTGTGCTTTCGTGTCCCATGCTGGATTTAAATAGATGCGACCATAGTGCAGTAAATCAAACTGTGACCAATAACCGGCACCCGTGTCCTCCTTTCCTCCTGTTATACCCAATCAGGGTTCTCTTCTCTCGATTTAAGACGCTACAGGCTCTTTCTAGTAAATGTAGCCATGGTCAATACTATACCCAAAGGGGTTCTTCGACGACCTGTCACCTCTGAGTGTGATATTCAGCCCGTAAGAGCCAATAATCTGGCAGCCGCTGTTATACACATGCTCTCATGCTCCCAAGCGTCTCCGAGAGCTGTCAAAGGTGGCCCAGATGCCGCCGCACCTGGCATGTCTGTTACTTCTGTTTAATTACAAGTTGCTGCGAAAGGAAAAAAAAAATGTCGAAATTCAAACTACCTAGTTATGTCACAAGGCCTGCGACTACATCCAGACGTAATTAAAGGGAGTCCTGATACAATCTGACCTGGGATCAGTGATAGCCATCATGGAGTATGTGTCGTAACATTGTTTCCAAGAGTGGATTGCGAAACAAATTAATATGGCGCTGTGTCCCACAAGCAGAATACGTTGATATTAGGAATGTGTCATGAACCATAGTGCAGATAATTGTTTTTCAGCAATATTTCCAGAAAAAAAAAACAATATTAATATTTAAGGCCTATTTATCTAGAATACAGGTCTTCTAGATAAATCGGCATAAATAGATAAATTTCGTGATAAATAGGCCTTAATAAATTAATTTCACGATAGCCCCGGATGTAAAAGCGAGCCAAAACGTAAAGTTAAAAATGGGGTCACTCAAGAGAGCTTTGTATTTTGATAATGAAATACTAATTCGTGAAAATGCACCGCCTGCTGCAAAAATAACCACCCCTACAAACATGTAATAATTATTATATGGCTCTGGCCCTCCTGAGGTGCTACAGGTGCGACAGGGGTAGAAATTGGGCCACGTACCTCTGCCTGCTTCGCTTCAAAGTATGTCGAAACGCGGTAGCATTTCAGCCATTTAAACAACATATCCACTAATTTTCCGACGACATAACCGCGAGTATTAAAGCCAGAGCAGCAAGTAATTATCTCATCATTAACTCTCCTTTGTGCGGCCGCTACTGACGGCACATAGAGGAACCGAAGAGAAGAACTTTCATACATGAAATGAGTCCATTAAAAATATTAAGAATTCGTCTGTATTTTGTTGCGAATAGTTCCCACAAATATCTTCCGAGTCTCTGTGCGGCCTGTTGGTTTCGGTATGCCTAGTTATACTTATTATTTTCTCCTAAGTCCAATAGAGGGCCGAGTGGTCAGCGCACCTGGCTCCAACGCAGAGGTCCCGTTCGCCAACTTCAATCTGCCATGCAGTAGCCGCTCCTCAGGTCCATCGGTCAAAAGCATCGAGGGTGGCGCAGCCGGTCTAGCGTGTCGTCGATGCGCGGGAGCGTATAAACGTATTTCTTTGTCACCGCGTTCAGCTGCCGATAGTCCACACAGAACCTAAGCGAGCCTTCCTTCCTTCTTAACAAGCCAGTTCGGCCACCGCACACGTAAGCGGCAATAGTACTTACGAGTGTTTATGGGAGCTGCCAGCCTTGCAGTATCACTAAATCTCGCAGCGGAAAAAAAAAAAAAAAACATCCATTGAGTGACGTCAAGCTTTCAGGCACAATATTTCAGAAAGCAACAAATCGGTAGGCCGCCAACATTACGACGTCTTCGAAATATGCATTCCTGGTGGCTTGCGACAGCGTTTTTCCTTGTTATGTGTACGCTTGGGCAGGCACTATGATGGTACTACAGCTTTCTTGAGGTTCTTACGCCTGTACGCTGAAAGGAAACAGTGAAGTCAGGGACACATCTTTCCTTGGTGCATAATGAATCAGCATAGTTAAGCCACATGACAACTCCACAACTGGCTACTGTAGCAACGTGTGAACAACTCGCCTTATTATTTCGATCGCTATGACAAGGAGCACTACACCGTACCGTTGATACAGTTTAAAACATTTTATATAAATGCTCAATCTCAGGCTCTACGCATTTTTCTTCGCTCATTGCAGTTTTCGTGAAAAAATAAACGCGTGTGTCTTGGGTGAAGTTAGTGTTGAGAATTATCCAAAAGTCTGGTGAAAGCGACCAGCCCCTACGAGCGAAAGCCCGGTGTAAAGGTATGTTAGACGTAACTCGTCAATCTTCTTAGAGGTGAGGTGTACATATATGGCCAAGCGGCGTAGGAACATGAGGGAACGAGAACCGAACGCACCCCCGCCAAACTCCTATTTTCAATGGCACTAGAACTGTGTAATTGTCCTCCTCGCCTCCTAAGCACTTCTGACATCACTGATGGGGTCACATCCACAGAAACATGACTTGACCTAACTTATCCCTAACAACCACTCATTGCATCTAAATGTAATGACTGGGGAAATAATCTCTTAAAGTGATGCATTAACATTTATGTTCCTTGCATGTGGTGCTGTGACGCTCGTTCTTTTATATTTTAGCGCGGACTGGTAAACCGAAGGAGGTATTTTCTTCCAAGTAAACGACTGACTGTGAATGTTTCAGAAGCTGAGATGTAATGATGCCTTTTTATGTAGCATGATTTGCCTTCGAAATTCGTTTTTACAAGCGAAGTGGCACGAACCCTTCGTCACGCGCAGGGTAAGCAAAATTCATGGAGTGTAAACAAGCAAGTGATTAGGCTCTATAATCCGTCCGACTGTTTTTTTCTTTTTTTTTTTTTTTGGCAGAGTGATTAGTCGACCGTTTACTGCGCACTTCCGACCGCACTTCAAGAAAATGGGTGTATCTCGAAACAACCCATTCTTATTTAAACCCTTCTCGTTTGAACCCATTCGCAAAACGCCCTTCTAGTTTTAACCTTTCGCGTTTCGACCCTTTCTTATTTATACCCGTCTCATTTGTGCCCATTCTCATTTGAACCCTTCTCGTCTGAACCCATTCGCAAAACGCCTTTCGCGTTTTAACCTTTCGCGTTTCGACCCTTTCTCATTTCAACCGGTTGTCATTTGAACACCGTAGTGAGGTATAGAAAGAAGGAAAAACAGTTGAAGGATGAAGGTTGAAGATGAAGCGAAGCGGCACCATCTCTTGCATAGCACATGAAACAATTTTCCTTATGGCTGCGTGCCACCCCGAGTTCGTTGACGTAGCTACGTCGTCACATGGTAACGTGGTTTCAAAAGTGCTAGCGCCGATTCGGTACTTCATTTCTCTTCTGTCGCTGTATGTCGTTAAGATGTCGTCGTGTAGAGCGGATGGATCATTGTGCTAGTCGTGTGTTTTTGCTTGCAATGGCCAATTCGGGTGGTTATTTTCCCTGAAAAAAATGTGTTCCCATATCTTCGGCAAGGGCGTTCGCGTGGTCAAAGGCTGGCGGGTGCAAGCTTTTCGGGTCGCGCTTCTCAGGCGTGTACCGGCAATTTACCTGCAGAAGTTTTCCCGAGCTCCAAGAGGTCGGGCAGCTTGTCTGCCAGACTGTATCCGGTATCGTCACATCCGAATCGGGATAGGGAACCAAACGAAACAATAGGGAATTGTAGTAGACCGCTTCCGCAGCCCGCTAAGCACCCGAATAGCGCTCCGTAATCCCCCACAATACCTTGAACTATGTATAGACCTTTTTCGCATAACCTCAAACCAGCCAGTAACTGACGTACCCTCGACCTGGTGCATTTTTGGATTAGCCGCTGACACAGGGTATGCAACCGCCAAGGGTATGGGCGAAAGGCTTAAAAACGGACGTCGTGCATGAGTTAGTTCCGAGTGCTCCTTTTTACCGTGCTGCAATTTCCGAAAATTTACGGTTGTCTGGCTACCACTGCGTGGTTGATGGAAAAATAATTTAAAAAAGCATAAGAACAATAGCAGCAAGTGTGCCATGAGCACAAGAAGCTGCAACGCGAGTGTGGCTGCAATGTTATCGAGCTTCGCATTTTCCCCAAGAATCCTTATTTATGAAATCAGTCAATTGCGAGCTTGAATCGCGAGAGATTCTTATCAGAATCAACGTCACGTTTAAGCTCACGACCACTTCGTCTACGACAAGAGGACCGATTTTAATTCCCGGTGCAGGTGGTCCAATTAGGTTATCACTGCAAGCCCCATGGAATGTGAAAGGTATGAAAAAGTTTATATGCCACCACTCAAGATGGAGCTATCAAATGTCGAGAGCTTACCTGCATAGACTACATTAAACTGCTCATATACACTTCGCTGTGGAAACTCAATCAAAACACCCCCACCGTCTTCGTCCTCGTTCTCTCGAAGAGGCAAGGTGATGGCCTGGGAGTAGCTAGAGCCATATAGAGTGGCTCTAGGAGTAGCCAGCTGGATTCAACCGGACAAGCTCCAACCAAGTTATTGCAGCCCACCATAGCCAAGTCTAGCCAAGTTCCCCCCATACCCACACCGTTGCCTACCCAGATAGCTGTGCTGCCAGAACTAGCCGGTATTTCTTTTTCTAAGCCGGTAGACGGCGTCGTTGGCGCCGCAATTCTCAAGATGGCGGCGCCGTTAAAGAAAAGGTCTATATAAGGCTGGCGGCGCGCATGCGCAGCTGCGGCGTTTTCTTCACGGATACCGTAGCGGAGGAGAAAAACGGTCCACTGCAATTCCCTAATGCTCGCTGAGGCGGCAAATAGCGGGTTCGAGTGGCAAACGAAGCCATCGAGACAGGCACCCTTTTGTGCTCTGAGACGAGACAGCATAAACAACGAAGAGAAAGATAATTTATGTTTCAAAGAAAGTCAACATTTTTGGAAGAATTTATCCAGCCTGAGCAAGGTATGTTTGCTCCGAGACACGGGCTGCATCATACATCACTTTATTTTACAACTCTGTAATAACAAGTTATTACACCGCTGAAAAAAAGGTATGCACAGTGATGCAGTTTGAAACTTGAACACCGCATTACAATTTCAAGGAGGGTGGGTGCAATGAGAAGACTGAGGATTCCAAAAAAAGGTACTCGAGAGTTTTAGTAGATCGTTCCGATACCCCCGGTAGGCCCGATAACGATACTATGCATGCGCAAGGGAGGCGGTGGCGGAGTATCGGGTATCGTTATCGGAGTCATGGGAACGATTTACTAAAACTCTCTACTAACAGTAAACAGAAAAAAAAAGAAAGCGACGCTGGCAAGCCTCTGTGGCAACAGTTAATCGAAAATCCAAACGAAGTTTATTGAAATTTGACGCGCGTGCGGGCAGCACCACACTGATTTTTACATCTGCCCTTTCATTGATTTTATATTTTAATATTTTGTGAGCTATACGGACTGTGGTAATGCCAATATTTTGAAAAGTTTTGTGAAGCCGCTTCTGTTTGCACACATCTCAAAGAGTCGTAATTTATGTTGTTGGCGTATGCAGCGTGCTCATGGTACCATAGAATGATCGAAGAAGCTAACAGAGCTTACTCGCGACCCAGTCAAATAAAAACGCCAGTTCATTGTGCTTTGCATTCAAAGTGGAGAGGGTCACGTGATGCGCCGCTGGCGCGTTTTTGGTCGCCGGTGGCAGAGGCAAGGGCTCGAAGGCAATTAATTACCCGAATTCGCCATAAGCACCGCAGAAAGATGCGAGATCATGATGTTGGATGAATTTGGGTTCGAAATGAGAGAAATTAAAATAAGAAAAGTCTTTCTGACAATGGTCAAAACCAGGAAGTATGTTTTGAGAAAATTTGAAATGAGAAAGGTTAAAATGAGAAAAGTTGTTTTGAGAAGGGTAAAAACCCGAAAGTTTGTTTTGAGAACGGTGTAAATGAGAAAGGGAGAAGCGCGAAAGTTGTTTTGCGCTGGGTTGAAATGAGAAGGCACAAACGAGAAGGTAGAAATGCGAACGGGTTCAAATGAGTACCACCCCAAGAAAATTGGTCAGGTGCGTCCGACGCACACCGAGACGCTAAGCGAGTCACTTCCGCTGCAGTCGATGCCTCCTTTACTGTATCATAGTGTAGGTTTTGCTCGTAGGAGTGAAACTCCTACAACATTTCATAGGTCAGATTCTCACCCAGTAATACGTTCGTGACATTCGCATCCTCTCCATTAACACCGCAGCGCGAGAACACGCACTAAGGACGATCGCACTGCCCAGCAGCGTGCGAATATCAACCCACATGCTTTAAGCGTACACTACCTTAGGCCGCTCGTGACATTTATATAAGCAGTTTTATTTTCCCACTTACCTTGGTTGTCTTACATCGTTGATTTGAAGTCTTCAACGGTGAAATGCTTAGAACAAACCATCGCGTGAATCGAAGATCTCAACTTCGAGAGCAACTCTTTCTTGAGCCCGCCGATTGCTGGATATCGCTGAAAACTGACGCCCACCTCGGTGCAATAGGTATGATACTGCACTGGGGTACAGCGCAGTATCATACCATTTATTATTAGAATTGCTTTCACAACGATACCGTAGGAGGCAATAAATGCTGAATTCTGCAGGCTCTTGGCCGCGACCGCAGATAGCCTATGGGGCAGCCATTTTCTATTAACACATTGCTGATGATGATAGCGCGACAGTAGCGCCACCTTTATTTTAATCTCGAGGCGAATAGATCTTAGTGTATAAAGATTAAATATCAATTGTAAAAAAGCTGAAATATTCTTAAAACGTATCTATCCCCCCCTTTCTATAAGCCATTACTCAGTTTTTTTGTGAAAAAATGAACATTACGTTGAGGTTTGTCATAATTCATCTATGAAAGCATGCCGTCACCAATCGACGCGTGCACGTACGCAGACATGACAGATACACGTATTACGGAGCACTCATAACACCAATATTTCAGCGATGTTGACAGCTCCGCCGCCACATATAACCTACACTTAAAAGGCAATCATTTAAAAAAGAACCACCCCAGAAGTTCGGATGATAAGAGTTGGAGAACTGTATCTCCAACTATAAAAAATTGCAAGAGGCAATCATTATTTGGTACAGTCAGAAAAGCAGCCTCCGCAAGGGGGCCCCAACTGATTGTGATGTCTGCTTATCTGCCCTGCATCCTATTATTCCATAAAATCTAGTCTATAAATTTTCTGTTGGCACACGGATAAAAAAAAAATATCGAGACGTGGTCATAGAAATTCTATAGCATTTCTTGCGTCTGTACTTCGTAAACTTCAGTTGAACGAAAGTCTAGAAAATGTATTGACAATTGTCGATAGGACGTGCTTGGAGAGGAAGTTGAGAATAGCTAAGCTGGGGATAGGATTTCTATAGACTGCCTGAAATATCTCTTTTGAACACGGAATGTATTATATGGCTGGCAGATAAGCATACTCCGGTTAGGTTCCGACAACGCAAGTCCATAGGCCGACTGCCAGCCGAAAGCTGAAGCAGCGCTCGTTTCCTGACTGGTTGGACACCAGTGCCAGCCGAACCTTTCCCTCGAGTCCCTCCGTCTTCCTCCCGGCGGGCGGAAAACATCACGTGTTCAGACATACAGCGGCACACTGCTCCATGAAACAAGCGCGCTTGGGCTTCCCTTAAGAAAGAGCGTGAAAAAGCAACAGAAAAGCGGGTTTAAAAAAAGAGCAGACCCATTTGCCGCAACGAGTTAAGCTAGTCTTGAGCGTTTGGTTCCCTTCTGCCGCGGGCTGGTGAAAGGCCTTTGCTCAGAGATACCGCGTTCCAACTGTTATGTTCTCCCCACGCTCCGTCTACAGATGGTGAATTCGGGTGGTCGGCTCTCTGCTCTGACCTCGATTCAACAGAGCGCCCCCTCCTCGCCGCCAGAGCTACTCGGGATCCTTTTCAGCCGATCACAACTGCTGGCTTCAGAGCGCTCCGAGATTCTCAGACCAGTCATGGAAGTAAAACTTCTTAATTTTAATAATGCGTTAAAAAAAAAAAAAGATTTAGAGCGTACGGTGGATGATTGAGCAAAATTTACGCTCGCAACGTGATGAAATAACGGTTTTGTGACGTAAATTGTTTTACTCATCGGCATGTAAAAAAAAAGAAAGAAAACAACAGTATGTGAATTGATTTTTGCAGAACGGAACGAAAGATAACGCTTGGAAACAGTTGTCAACTCATCGCGTTTTCGACAGTCAATGCGCTGCGATAGCGGTCATGCGTACGACTGAGCGGGCGAATGTAAAATGGTTAACAAACCGCATTTTTCTCACGGCGAAATATCGTGCAAACATCGAAATGTGACACAAATCATTGTGCATTATATTCGGCTTTCCCTTTATTTTACAACACAAACCTTTGAACGCACTTTTACCAAACCTCAAAAATTTCTTGAAGCGACTACAAACTCCGGTAAAACAGCGGCGAGCTCTGCTGTTTCGTCGTCGGTTAGGCTTAGCGGATTCACCGCCGTGAGATGAACAATCTTGTGAAAGCACTGGGAACACTTCACACGTCGGCTTTTCCTGTTGCGTTCGCAAACGAATGTCGTCCCGTGCGTTGTAATCCTCGTACCTTCGAACGCACAAGCACTTTGTAGAACCACACATCAATCACCCTCATGCCGTACCCCGCACACCACCACAGACCACTGCCGGCCATCGTCAACAAAACCACGTGATCACCGTCCAGCTACCACGTGACGCCTGCGCCGCTCCGCACTCCGACGTCTACAGCCGGAGTGCCAGAGAGCGCTCTGAGAGGGAGAGGCGCCCTCGGAATGAACCACCCGCTCAGGCCACAGCACTCTATTTCAACCATTCGATTTCGCGCACTCTGGAAAGAGCGCTCCAGAGCGCGCAGAAAGAACCACGCGAATTCGCCAAGAGTCTCACACTGCGACAGCATCTTAGAAAATCGCATTTCTACTGGACTCGCACAGGAATGCGCCCACAAGTAAAGCATCCACGGACCGCTCGCGAGCTTACCTCGCACAACATAAGGTCTCTTCGAGCCATTCACTCCCTTCACGCGTACACAGTTTCTACACACTAAAACGTTACATTCTGTGCTTCCACTGCCTCTGCCTCCGGTATATAAATAAATTAACGAACTAACGCTCAAAATATTCTAGTTATTTTAATGGATCGAAAGCCTCCGTGGCCTAGTCGCGAGCCAATGATCGCGGCGTTTGTGTACTACATCTGATAACCTTCACATTCGTCGCTCTAGCGGATCACTGGAGATTAACGGAGGGCAGGTTTTACGTCGCTGCCGGTCAAAGAAGGCGCAGAAATGTTACAGGGTCGACGGGGATTTTCCGGCGCACGGAGAAAGTGCGTTTCTCCGGTCGCTGGCTGCCGGTTGACCTGCGAGCAAAGGGATCGGGTCATTGCGCCCCACCGCTGCCTGCAGTTTGCTGATTTTGATTGTTCATTCTATTAGACGAAGCTCTACATTTTTATTATTATTATTTTTATGTGGATGTTCAGTATTCCCCAGTCAAGCTAAGACAACGCGAATATTATGTTTGGTAAATAAGCAAAAGTATTTTTGCACGCACATCTTTGTATCTGGGTCCCGTGGGAGCACCAAAAGAGGCAACATCTCCTATTAGCGACGAGATATTTCGGTAGCTCCCTCTTTCTATTATGGTTCCTATCTTTGACGTCACAAATAGGACTATCTATTGTCAGGGACAATTTCGATGGTGTGTACAAAAACTCCCGGTGTAAGCTGGTAGTCATCGCGTCTGTAAACCAACACCGTCCAAGTTCAGAGTCTGGCATTCCTCTTATATCCCTTTAAAAACCTCTGACACGCCAAAAAAGATTTTTTTTTTTCATGTTGGGCGTTAAAATGGTGTATCAGGACATCACCAAAAAATGTTTCACTATAGAGTTGCGCAGTTTTTTATATGAAAAAAGAAATACGAAGCCCAATTCAAAGTTCCCGCCGGTGCCCTGTGACGTACACTCTAAGAAAAAAGGGTGTAGTCATGTGCATCAGGCGCTCATGCACCCTATTTCTGAAAGACGCACCCTCCCTTGCCCAGCCAGCGTGCTTGTACACCGACAATGAGCATCCCCCTCTCCCTTAAAAGCCTCTAGGTGTACCAATGCACCGCCACGCTAGCCACGCGCCCCGATCAGCTTGTGATTGGATTCCCCTATGGGGGTCACTTTTTGGGTTGGGCAGTTTCTTAGGAAGTATGGAGCTATCCTGTTCCCTCGGTATTGACAGTAGAGTGGACGCTATGCTTGTTTTAGGCCAATCTTGTCTCCGGGTAGGATCACGTGTCTAAAGTCTTCAAGCTAGAGATAAGGCAGAGCACGGCACCTGCCTGAAGGCCAAGGCCACAGATAGCATCCACTGCACTATTAACTTTGGGTCGAACTTTCAAGAGGATATAGACGCTTTACAGCAGCTGTGCATGGGCGCCGCCATAACTGACCTTCAGTTTTTGTTCCCTCTTATTCCGTTCGCTTCACTTCATCGTTACCACAGTAGGACAGGTTATTGCCATTTTAGATGATACTGTGTTCTTGTGCCCAGCATAGGCCCTTGTGAAGACCCGTCAACGCCCGCTTCAGTGGCTCGGCATCTCGGTAAGACAAGAGAAGGGCAGCTATGGCGGCTCAATCTGGCGCGTGTGTAAAGCGTCTATAAGCGACAAATACTTTCATTGTTGGGTTGCCCCTGAAGATAAGCCTTTGCGAGGGCGCCCCCTTTTGGCCTTGAAGGAGCTGTCATTTTCCTACTCCACTCTTTTTCTTTCTCTCCCTAAGCTGAAACCTTTACCCCAAATCATGGGGTAAAGGTTTCAGGGATGACGTAGTAGCTTTTTTCAGGTATGCTTAGTAGAAGAGCGTGTTGGTTGAAGTCATGGATGAAGAAAGAATAAACAATTAAAACAGGGACAACACAACTACATCTTGTTCTACACAAGTGTAGAAAGAGGTGTACAGTACACCATTGAACGGGGTGCTCCTGTGTTCCCTTTGAAAGCAGTAGGTGTAGAAAGGGGAGTAATGGTACACTATTGAGCGGGGTGCATCTGTGATCCCTTTGAGTGAGGGGGGTGTATGAAGCGGTGCAATGGTACACCATCGAATGGGGTGCATCTGTGTTCCCTTTCATTTCATTGGGTGTAGAAAGAGGTGCAGCCGTACACCATTGCATGGGGTGCACCTGTGTTCCCTTCGAGTGAGATTTCTGTAGAAAAAGGTGTACATGTGCGCCACACCAACGGGTGTACACGTTTCCCATATTTGGGGTGCACATGTATTCCCCCAAAGCGTGTAGTATATGTGACAAGCACTTACACACCCTATGGGTGTACCCCATGGCACCCTTTATTTTTAGAGTGTATCAATGTACCGCCAGATGTCGGGGCGGTCAGAAAGGAGGCATCGCCGGAAGTCATGTGAGTTGTATCACTCCTCGTGCTTACCGCGACCGCGTGTAATATTTTTTTTTTTTTATTCTCCGTTCCTCCATTAGCAATCCAAGCAGACAAGGTTTTTTTTATTTGCTTTTCATCGCCTAATGTTGCTGTAAAGGTAGACGAAGAGGAGTCAGTAAACCTAGTAAACAAGTTTTACTCATGTTCTGGACAAAACACGCATTTTATGCTCGACGTTTACTTGTACTTGGACCACTGACCGGCGCGTATCCTCTCGACGGCAGCCATGTTCAGCCTGAAGAGTATCCGATGAATCGACGACCTCTGAACCTTCAGCAATGCGATCGGGCGTGTCGTATCCTAGCAATCCTAACTTCTGTGAGCGTCCTAAAATGTTTGTTTTCAAAACTCGATAGCTTGTCTTGTGCCCAGTATGGCTCTATACCATCGGACTGATAGCATGCACTCGTACACTGATTTGTACTCGCAACGCTTTCATCATTGACCTCCATCACGTCGATCCACTGACTCTTCGTCCTCAACGTTTACAGCACGCAAGCTAACCAATGGTGTAGCGATAAAAAGCTAGTGGAACTGAAACTTCTTTTTCTACGATCGTTCGTAGAAAATACTAGAATAACAAAACAAAAAGAGAAGAGAAAATGAAAGCCGTTTACAACTGCCTGTAACGCCGAATTAGAGCGCAGCTCTTGAGGAGGAGGAGGGAAGGGTACTGAGGGTCACCTGTTCTCAGCGGGAGGGGGGGGGGGGTCACGTGACCTTGGGAAGGGGGGTCACGTGTCCTTGGGGGTCACCTGACCCTCCAGAAAAATTTTCCCGCTAGATTTAGCGGGGAATTTTTTCCGCTAGATTTAGCGGGGAACTTTTCTGCTAGATTTAGCGGGGAATTTTTTCCACTAGATTACGGGGGAATTTTTTCCGCTAGATGTAGCGGGAAAATTTTTTTTCCGCTGCGGAAATTTGTTTCGCTAGATTTAGCGGGGAAGTTTTTTCGCTAGATTTAGCGGGGAAGTTTTTCCGCTAGATTTAGCGGGGAAATTTTTCCGCTAGATTTAGCGGGTAAATTTTTTCTGCTAGATTTAGCGGGGAAATTTTTCCGCTAGATTTAGCGGGGAAATTTACCCATAATGCACCGCGCGGTTACGCCGACAGCGACGCCGCTCAAGCCGGAAACGGGCGCCTAAGAGCTGCGCTCTAAAAGTCTTAGGCACGGTCGCGGAGAGCACGAGGAGTGAAACTCACCTGACTTTCGGCAAACCCACTTTTAGTGACGTAGGTCGATGCCTCCGTTCTGACCGTCCCGACCACTGATCTCTATTGCGGTAGGCTGGATCGCGGACCGCGGCCTCGGCAGCTGGGGCCGAGTGTCGCCAACGGCGGCCATTGATTGACACCAGCCAATGCATGGGACGCTATGGGAAGAACGAGAAAAAGTGCCGTTTCCCCCGTTTCTAAGATGTTGTCGGCACTGAAACGTTTTGGGTCCTTTTCAATAAGCCCCTCACACAGCGTACGCACAAACATTAAAACTGACCGCCCTTGCAATTTTTATAAATAAATATTTTGTGGTCGAGAGTGACTCCGCTTTAGCGCAGCTCAATGGTGCGAGTTATCTAGAGTTACCGCGGAGTCGGTGGTGGTTTCGTTGAGTTTGGTTTAGCAGACGACAAGCTCGAAGGCTTTGCCACGCGGAATTCGCTCACTCTTGGAAAGCCGTTGTCGAGATGGAACTTCTTTGTCATACCTCAACTTCTGGGCTTCCCCGAGGACGGTCTCATTGACGGCAAGTTCCTTTGTTTACCCCCCTACAAGAGCAAACTTGCCAGCTCAGGTGTAGGTGCTCCGGTAGGTTTGATTTTTTTATTCGGCGACCGAACGTTTGACAAATACCGATTCGATCGCCAAACACCAGACATAAGGACCGCAGCACACCATAAAATACTCGCCTCCGAGCACAGCGTACATGCTTCAATGTTCTTACTTTTTTGCGTTTCTCCCATGGACTTGCGTGCATTGCCTGGTGTCAAGCAATGGCCGCCGGTGGCGACACCGGCTGGCTCCCGACCCGCGATCCAGCCTACTAAAATAGAGATCAGTTTCCCGACACCCTGCGGTACATTGTTACGTTACAGGGTACTGGTGGACACTTTGAATTGTTTAGCGTGTCAGAGGCCCTTTAATTGAAGTAGAAGTAATCCCATTCAATACATCATAGGCAGCGCTTGGCCGATCGTCAAAGGTCGACCACAGCGAAGCATTTGGTCACGCACGTCGCTAATAGTCGCCGACAGGATGGGGACGGCAAGGCTTTTCTCGAAGCCCGACCTTTAGCGCGCGTTCGTGACCTTTCGCATAGCCTCAAGACCGACACGCGGGCTTGACGTCACGGAGCTGCGGCGGCGCTGCGATCGCGCCGGAGCCGGGGGGTGTGGGCAAAAGCGCGCACGTTTCGCATGGGCGTCATAGCATTTCGGCATGCCGCGAAGCTATGTTGCCGTTAATTGCACCGAAATCTACAAGAAGAGCAGCGGAGTGAGTTTCCACAAGTTCCCGGCAGACTCTGAAAGGCACAGAAGGTGGATAATATCCGTGGATCGAAAAGAATGGTCGCCTCGCGCGAACGACCGTTTGTGCAGCAAACACTTTCTTGAAGGCAGGTGCGGCTTCCATTTCAATCTCCGTCCCAAGGCTTGCTTATGTGCAGGGAAACCGTTGTCTGATCGAGACCACCCAGGTCTTGTTCCCATGGTGTTCGCGCACAAAGCACCGGCAAAGCGCTCGTCGGAGGCTCGCTACGCTTGTGCTACCCAGAAGAAGGGGATCGGCGACAGAACGGCAGTGTTGTGGGCGGTACCGAAAAAAAGAAACGAAATACGTTACTCGTTACTTGCAAATAAAAGGTACGCGTTACTGAGCTACGTTACCTAGAAATAAAAGGAACGCGTTACCGCTACCGATAAAAAGTAACGCACGTTACCTCTGCGTTACTTTTTTAACTTATAATTTAACACATTTTATGGTTTTGACGATACAGGTCATATATCAAGAAAAATTCTGTTCATGCAGAAACTGAACATAATTACTTCATCTCATTTTACGGTTTCACCTAAATACTTACGAGAAACAACGCGAAGAAAAACATGGCTTGACGCCTAAAACACGGAAAAAATTTAAGTGTAATTTCTTTAAGACTTGGGAAGTAGTAACGACTAACATAACTACGTTACTTGAAATAGTAACATAAGTACGTTACCCGTTACTGTGTCGAAAACGTAACGAGTAGGTTACTGCGCTACTAAAAAAAAAGTAACGCGTTACCAACAACGCCTTTACTTGTAACCTGTTACCGCCAAGACTGCAGAACGGACAAACCGTTACTGCTTGTCATGCCTTGTGGTCATGAGGGTAGGAAAAATATCATACCTTGACTTGAAGACGCTGTGTGTATTTAATCAATTAATGAATACACACACTTCTGCAGACCCAGAGTCTGCTGATCCTGCCGGCAGTGCGGAAACCGACTCGAAGTAATCGTAGACCTCGAGAGACTTATACGCCTGCACCGTGTCGGCCGTGAACTGGCTTGGCAAAAAAACTCAATATACGACGACGTGAGCCGTCGACTTCCGTGGCAGCAACTTCACGTCGGAAGTCCAGCAGGCCTTGTTTACGGCGTACGGATCCTCGTAGGCAACGCCGTCCACGCACACTTTGTTTCGATACCGCTGCCATTCAGGCTCGGGCCACGAGCTCAAATAGTCGGGCATAGCATACGACATACCTTGTGAGGAAATACGACGCACAAATAAAGATACAAGCGTCCCTACAACGTTAACAACGAGCGCACGCCATAGAACGCAATGGCGAAAACATGGACAGCCGGGCTGCTTTTGCCCACATAGCTACCGCGCTTGCGCGGCCTTCCGGCCGTGTTGGTAAACAGAGCCGCTCCGCGTGTCGGTCTATACTCACAAAGCCTGGCAGTTCGACGACGGAGCCATGAGCGCCCGGTCGCAGATCTGGAGCGCGGGGATCTGCTAGCACAGAGCTTCGAAGAGCCATTACTCGGGGAACCTGGACGTCAGCACACAGCTTTTGCAGTGACGAGGACCCGAAACACAATTGTTCGCTCGGGAGTAGTGTGCTTCGGCGTCTCGCCGCAGCGGGGCGTCAGTCGCGTGGCTCTCCTCTCAACCGTTGTTTGCCGCTCCACCTCTTCCATTTCGGCGACCGCTTCTCGTGGAGCTCTGCCAGGCTTTGTCAGTATATAGGAGGCTATGCGTTGCGACGAACTTTGGTCGCGGGTGCCCGCTCGAAACTCGCGAGACGCCTAAGCGTTATCGAAGGTAGGAAGCATCGCACTGGAGGTGGGACAATCGAAAGACCCCCCGGCCGTTCTCCTTTTGTCAGCGACTATATGAACCAAAATAGTATTTCTGATTTTTCATTAACACCTATTAGCGCCGAGATATTTCGGTGGCGCCCTCTTATGGTTGTCATTCGTGACGTCACGACTGGGATTTGCCTCGCCGTGACGTCACCAGTTGTTATCCTGGCTACTTAGCACCAGGTGCGACGACGAGTTCGATGGTGTGTTTAAAAAGCACAGTGGAATCTAGGAACCATGGCAACCAGAACTAACACCATCAAAGTTGACAATCTGACAATGCTCATATGCCCATGGTCTGGCCAATCGTGGAAAGCTGACCACAGTGACGCTTTTGGTCGCGCACATCGTTAATAGTCCGCTCACCCTTAAACTGAGACTGCTATACTACAGTGTACTACGTCTCACCTTAGATGCACCAACCCCGAATGCTGTGCTAGCGCGAGCGGCTAGCCTTGACTGCCTTGACTGGAGCACTCGCTGCACGAGCGCTCGTGGAGCACTCGCTGCTCCACGAGCGCTCGTGCTCGTGGAGCATCGAGGCTTCATTCGAAGCAACTATCTCGCGCTTTTAGTTCGCGCGGCTAACAATAGTTCATACAAACGTGAGACGAAGTATACCAATACCACAATCACGAAAGCTCGAGCTCGCTGCTTTGAAGCGTTCTTCCGCAGAACGAGCGCTCGCGCTAGAAATGCGTGTCTCAAAGCCAGGAGCAAGGGCTATAGCTCGCGCTTGTATACTTCTGGCTGCAGTCGCAGCTTAAGGGTGCACGGAGTATAAGGAAGATCAACGCGGGTGCTACAGAATGTTCAGCGCTGAGTCTTCGTTATCTAGAAGGTGTTGGATGAGCCCGCTATAGTGACTGGCAGCATGAGAACGGGAGAGCGTCCCTTTCTAATGTCTCATGCACCACTCCTTGCCTTCCGCCGTGTATTTGGCTGCGGGTGTACGCTGGGGGATCACGAGGCGCCGAAGCGTTATCGAAGGCGAGAAGCTCGGGCCGGAGGTTGGACAACTGAAAGACCTCCCTGCTGCTTTCATTCTGTCGGTGACTATAGTCGACTTCATGAACCCCTTCGAAAATTACGCCCTCTAATGTACATCCGAAAAACGTTCGCCGGAGACACTTACGACTGCTCACGTGTAGGAATGCCAAAGCATTCCTACATGCAGCGCATTCCTACAAGCAGTACGCCACGTCTTTCTATCGCACACGGAGCTCCGGCAGTGACATCCCGCTCCCCCACTGCGCAGGCGCAGCGAACTTTTCCGGCTCCACGCCTTCCGTGACGATGCATCTGCGTTGCTGTGCTTTTCTTAGTGTTTTATTTCTGAGGCGCGTCCGCTTTGACCTTGAGCGCCCCCGTCGGCTTCTGTGACGAAGCATCTGTCTTGCTGTGCTTTTCTTTGTGTATTATTTCTGAGCGCGCGTGCTTGAAGACTTGCACTTAGGTGCCGTTTCGCTCAGTCAATGTGCATTTAGCTAGGGGCCGTTACACTCAACCAATGTTGTTGTTGTTAGAACGTTTTTTTTTATTGTCGTCTGCGTCGATGCGGGCCCAAGGATCTGCCATTGCCGTCACGGCGGCCTGGGTGGGTGTTGGTCCCAGCGCCCTCGGCTGCTGCAGAGTCGTCCGCAGGGGCCGTCGTCGTCATAGACGAACTCCGCCAGCTTTGTCCACAGCAGGGAGAGATCGCCTTGTCACGACTGGTGGACAGAATCCAATCAACATACGGCGCTGGACGGATCCCGTCTGGGAGTTCCTCCAGTTTCGTTTTCCGAAGGCGAGCGTGGCGCTCGCACTCCCAGACAACATGGGCAGCCGTCGCGATCCTGCAGCACCGGCGACGCTCCCCTTCGCCGGGGTCGTCGCTGAAGAACTTATGGCGCAGCGCCGGGGATAGGACAGTGTTGGTCGCGAGGCGGCAGACGAAGGTCTGAGTGTTCCTTGGTGGGTCATTCGGCATCGGAGGAACGGGACGCAACTGCTCGTCCGGGCGTTCCTTCCGTTCCTCACGGAGCTGCCGTAGAGTTCTCCGCCTTCGCTGTTTAGTAATTTCCTTGGCAGACGGGTCGGCCGGGCCGGCTGCCTCGCCGGCTGAGTTGTGGAATGCGTTCGGCGCGGCTGCCAGCTGGCGAACTGCTGCTCGCGCCTCGCTGTGGGCCCACTCGTTGCCGCCGATGCCCATGCGCGGGCACCCAGGAAATAGTAACTTGGATGTTGAGCTTGTTTTGAAGTTCTAGGAACGCTGCGAGCAGCTCGCCGACTATTCCCGTGTACGTTCAGGGGTTCCCGCTCGCTCGTCTGCAAGTTTCGTACGCGCGGGTCGAGTCGGTGGAAAGTAGGAGCTTGTGTGGGATGTCTTTTGGTGCAAAAGTTTGAAGAACCAATCTGGGATGCTCGGAGGAGTGCCATGAGTTCTGCATGTGTAGTGTCTAGGGATGTCGCGAACCACCCTAGGTTCGATTTCGAAAGGTTTCGATATTTGCGAAGCGAACTGAGGTTCGATTTCGAAAAATTTCGATATTTTCGTACCGACCGAGGTTCGATTTCGAAAAATTCGCAACTTTTGTCCGCAGCGGAGTTTCGAATTCGAAAATTTCGAAGCTTTCACGGTTTCTAAAATTTCGAATTCGAATATTTCAAATATTTTTTTACTTCAGGTTCGATAAATTCGAAGTTTTCGAAATTCTTTGTAAAAAAAATTCGAAAACTTCGAACGCTTCGAATTTTTATAGACATAAAGTTCGAACAATTCGAAGATTTTGAATTTCTTTTGGCATAAAGGTCGAAAAGTTCGAAAGTTTCGATTCTCTTTTCCAGTTCGATTCGATTTTCCCCTTGCAGGCATTTCGGACTGTTAAAGAAAACAATACGGGGAAAGAGGGCGTGGTCGAGCTTATTTTAATCTGAAATTATTTATGCATATGTATAGCTACTGTCGATCTTCACTGCATAAAAGGTTGCGTAGATGGTCACTGTTAGAAACTCGTTGTCAGAAGGCACTGCTCGTCACATGCTTAGTGGTTCGGAAGTTCAAAGCTATGTCTTTTCGACCTAAACACCTGTGCCGATAGTAACAAAAGAAAAAAAAAAAAAGAATAAATGTGGGAATAAAAAGCAGGAGAAAAAAAAAACTATCAAGAATTCGTCGGAAGTGTTCTATTCTTGCATATTCAGAGGTTCAGAACTTCGAAACAAGTTTCTTTTATTAAAATGTGTACAGGCTAAAAGAAACACGTCCCAGGAACGTGAAGCGAAAAACAAAAACGTTTTCTTTTAATGACGTGCTGAACTTGAACACTACTAGAAATCTTCTGCAATGAGTTAATTTATTCCTTAACGTGAAAAAACAATAAATATATTATTTTGTATTGTGCAGATGGCAATGATATGTACTGTCTGTGGTGTTAATTTACATGCGATACCTCAAACAACTTAGACGAAAATAAATATCAAGTTTAGGTCATAATTCCATGCAGATACATTTTTGGACATTTCTTCGAAACTCACGTTGAATAACAATAATCACATCTTAAGACGGCACTTACCTAGGCTATACATAGATCATTCTTAAAAAAGTATAACATATCTGCCATAAATAGCTCCGGCTGCAGCGTGCTTCAAATCTGGCACAAACGATAATAGTCAAAAACCCGTCGTCCGCTTAGAAGGGCGCTGGAAATCAAATCAAATGTTTGTCTTTCTTAGAGTGAGGCTAGGTGGCGCAAGCTACCACCCGCTACAAAGGGTATAGCCAGTAACATCCATCCATCCATCCATCCGTCCTCGCCCCTTCGGGGATTTATTTCTTTAAACCTAAGCATGCCAGAACATTGAAATAAATGACATTGTCTTTCGTAAGAAACGCAGCACCGCGTGTAAAAGTTCGAGAAAAAAAAAATTACGAATGTACCCCACTACTTGAAATCAAATGAAACCGTCCGCCGGTCTTTCGAAGTTCGACGAACGTCGAACTTTTACCCTAAAAGTTCGAAACGTTTCGAATTTTCTTGATAAATAAGGTCGAAAGTTCGAAATTAATCGAATTTTTTGCTCAGTCAAGTTCGAAAGTTCGACAAGCATCGAACCTTGCAGCGCAATAAGGTCGAAAGTTCGAAAAAGATCGAATTTTTTAGCGTAATAAGTTCGACGTTTCGAAAAGCGTCGAACTTCTTAGCTTAACAAGTTCGAAAATTCGACCTCCGTCGAATTTTACGATATAGACAATTCGAAAAATCGAAATCTTTCGAACCTTTCGACCGCTTGATTCGATCATCGAAACTTCGATTCGAAAAAAGTTCGCGGCATCCCTAGTAGTGTCGACGTTTTCAGTGGTCGAAAGTGCAGCCGCATTCGGAATGTCTTGGGTGGTGTCGACCCAAGCGACCACCTGGACGTGCTTGGGGGTTATGTCCTCTCCTTCGCCGTCGTCACCGGCAGTCGACAGCAAGGTCTCCGCCATGTCAGTATAGATGATGCGTAGGCGGTGATTTGTGCGCGACGCTACGTGTGTGCGCTTTGGTAAAGTGTTTGCGTCGCTCCGAGTAGCTTGGTCCAGGTCCCATGTTTTGTGGGAGGGGTCTTCCGTCGGTGACCGTGACCGGGGCGGCCAACGGAGAGGGCGAGTGCGCGTCTGCCGGGTGGACGTCCAGACTGGGAGACACGCGTAGCTCTTCCAATATGGAAAGCCCAGCTGTCGAGCTGCTGAGGCGGTCTCTCTGGGCGAGGAGGAGTTCGGCGAGTTCCGACAGGAGGTTCATGCCGCCGTGTGCGTACAGCTCCCGGAGGGGCGTGTGCTTAGCCAGTACGGTAACGATACGGATGGCTTCGCGATTGAGTTTCTCGAGTTGCTCCACGTGCCTGGGCGTGAGGACGTGATAGTTATAGCCGTAGAGGATACGGGATTCAAGCAGCGCCGTGACGAGCTGGCGCATTTCTCTCTCCCGCGTGCCCCACTGGAGGTGTGCGATTCTACGGATAATACGGAGGAGGGATCTGCACTGCAGGGTGACTTTCGTCACCCACATGGTGCCTTTCCCATCTCGATCTATATATAGGCTCCCAGGATCCGAACGGAGGGTTTTCGCCGTATCCTTTGGCCGGCCATGCTGAGGGCGATTTGGTTGCGGACCGCTTCGGTCTTTCTGTGGGGCCCGCTGAGAACCATGACGTATTCGGTCTTCTCGGCAGAGGCGGTCATGCCCACATTCCGAAGAAAGCCCTGTATGACGTCGAGGCCAAGCTGAAGCGTGTGCTCCTGTGCGCCCGCCGATCTCGTCGTTGTCCAAATGGTGCACGGCGTATACGGCGAAGTGCAGTGACGGAACCGCTTCAAAGAGTGGGGGAAGTCTTGCCATGACCAGGTTAAAGAGGGTGGGCGAGAGGACCGCGCCCTGCGGTACCCCGGTCCTGTTCGGTTGAGCGGGTCCGATGTAGTCACCGGCTTTGATCTTGTACGTTCGGTCGTTCAGGAAACTTAACGAAATTGAGAAGGTGGCCGCACACCCCAGCAAGCTCTGCGCTCTGGATGACCGCATCGTGAGGGACGGTGTCGAAGGCCTTGCGAACGTCCACCGCAACCACCGTTCTCGTCTGCACTTTCGAGTAGGCGTCAAGGACTTGGTGGCGCAACATAAAGAGAATGCCTTGCGTGCTCATCCCGTGGTGGAACCCGAGTTGATATGGGTGGAGCGGGGAGTTTCTTTGAAGTTGCCACATGAGTCGCTCGAGGACCATACGTTCAGCGAGTTTACACAGGTTGCTGGTAAGGGAAATTGGCCGGAGGTTAGGGAGCTCATCCGGTGGCTTGCCCGGCTTTGGGATAGGTATCACTAGGGATTCGCTTCAGGAGCTCGGGAAGTTGCCCGTCCTCCAAATCTCGTTGATCGCGTCAAGGAGAAGCTGGAGGTGGAGTTCAGGAAGGTTGCGCACTTCCGAGATGGTTATCAGGTCTGGCCCAGGTGCGCTGCGGGCGTTCGCCCTTGCTAAAGCTGCGTGAAGTTCGGACATTTGAAACGGTTGTTCATGTCGACCTGCCCCGGTGCTTGGAGATCCAATGCCTGAAAATCTCCGGTCATCTGGGTCGGTGTCGCGGACTCTCGGGAATATATAGTGAGATCCGGTAAGACCGCAGGATGCGGGAAGAACACTGCCCCAGCCTGGAGCCCCAGCTGCTCCTCCGAGGTTCGCATGCGTAGAGCCGCTGTTTGCGCCGCGGTGCGTCTCTTGGCTTTGCCCTGTCAATTGCGAAAGATGTGCCACATGCGCCGTCCGTTCATGTTACCGTTGAAGCTGGAGCAAAGGTGGCGCCATCCGTCTGTAGAGAGTGTATTTGCGTAATTGCGCACCTCAGCCGTTATAAGGTTCAGACGACGTCGTAGTCGGGGCGTTCGTCCCTTCTCTCTCTAAACATGTAGCGCGTCGAGGCGTTGTTTCCATCGGTTAGCCAAGTGCAAGTCCGGCGACGGCTTGTCCTCCGTTACTTGAAATTTCTGGGTAGATGATCTTTTGGCTCAGTGTATTGTCCTTAGGAGGTGGGCCAGTTCGTGCGCCTCCGGGTCACCGCCTGGTGTGGTGACGGGTGTTTGCTTCAGCTCTGCGCGGAAGGCGTCCCAGCAGACGACGCTCGTAGTTCGTTTCGGCGCCGTTATCTTGTGGCCGTGCAAACGAATGAAGATGGGCAGGTGGTCGCTCCCCCACGTGTCTGCTCCTAGTTCCCAGAAGAGGGCCCGCCGCCGGTTCGTCCATGTGAGGTCGGTCGTGGTGTCGCCCTGGCGGGCGTGTTGGCCAACTCGCGTTGGTAAGTCCGGATCGTTTCATGCAGCGCAGCCGGCGTTGTCGCGCAAGCTAAGGTGGTTATCCTCCATTGCGCAAACGAGGTTTGAACCGTGGTATGTTTCAGTCCTTGATCCCCAGTATGTGTGACGTGTGTTGAAGTCGCCGTCGATGACGACGAGGGCATCATGGGACTATGTGCCGTTTTTCGCGGTTACAGACAACGCCGACTGCGCTGCATGAGACAGTTAATGATTTCGCATTAATAGTGTACAGTGCGTGCGCAAAAGACACCATAGAAATGGCAAGTCTATCTATTGCATCTAGCCTCTTGGGAGTGAGTATTATATCAGTTATAGAGTTGCCAGGTTGCTGGCGTTTTTTGCGCACGCCACTATGAGTATTTGACCGTAGGAGTGCGCAATTTTCAAAGAGCTAAAGTTGAAGCTTGGGCGAGTTCGTACATGCGGGAGAATTAGGACAGCGCTAAGGACGAGGGACCGGATGAAGAAAGAGATAGAGAGAGCAATGACTCATGACTAAATTTAATTTAAACAACACAATACATGATTGTGCAGTCAATAAAAAAAAGAGACACAACCTAAAAACACACGTTTTTTTTAAAAAAGGACTAAAGTAAAAGTCGTACAGAGCATGCGCACAAAACAAGCAAATGAAGAAACAAAAAAAATATTTTTTTCTTTTTGTTCTGAATTGCGCAAGCATGTATTGCGCTGTTACGATCAATAAAATTTAGTCGTGAGTCAGCGCTCTGTTTGCGTCTTTTTTTATCCGGTGTCTCGTACTTTGCGTTGTTTTAATTATCATTTATAAGAGCATGATCATTCCGACGACACCTCTGACCAAGTATTCATTTACACGGTAGCGCTTGTGACTTTGTGGTTTAGGTTTAAGTTACTTGTAGAAATGGCTACAAATTACCACGGCAGCCAAGAAAATCGCACCTTGGCTTCGCGGTAGTTTGCAGCCACCGCTCGACGGAAGCCCTTGTGGCGTAATTGTACGTAGTTAAACGCTACAGCATCAGTGGATGAAGGAACGTAAAGTGAAGAAATCGCGTACGCATTTTTAAAGTTTTTAGTGACGTAGGTTTTGCCAATTTTGCAACGGTGCTGTTTTTTGAAAATCCCGTGTTTCAACTACCATGCCGAGTTCCAGGTCTCTTTTAAGTTACGCACAATGAAGACTGCTGCGCACCGCGAACAGAGAAAGAGCTCTTCATTGAAATGTTGAGACGGCGCACTGTGTATCAGTCCGGTCTCACTCCACGCGAAAGGACAGACATTGCACCGCAATATAGGGGGCATTCACTGGACGCCATATTTGAGGGCGATGTTTAGGGCGCTTGCTCAGAACGAACTTACATTAATAGCCTGCGCTAAGACCGGCAATCTTGATGGTGTGGAATGCACGCTGCAAAAGAACTGTGGAAGCTCGCCGTCAGCACGCGCTCAGCAGCCACGCACACAGATATGGCCGCCAGTGAACACTCCCTATACCTGTTTACCATCAGGGCCCGTTTGCTCGAAGCCGGTTAACTTTAACCGCGGTTAAAAGTTAACCGCCCTTCCCTACTAGGTACCTACAAGTACCTAGCCAAGTTTGACGAGGGCTGGATGAGCGATAGCTCCGTGTTTTATTATGGGGTGGTAGCTGGTGTCACCTACTGGCTGTAGCGAATATACCTGGCTTCCGTGGAAAGGTTCCCGAAATGGGGGGACCCAAAAATGCGCGCTGCCTGGTTTTCGCGAGGCAGCGCGGCATACACTTGAGCTTAAGAAACAATTTTTATTGCTCGCGGTACAAATAATCGGCAAGGTAGAACTAAATTAACTCTTGTTTGGAAATTTTCTAAATATTTGGCTGTATGAAGTGAAGAAAAACCTCGTTGAAATTTCCTTCCGAGTTCAAAAAAGGACGACGAAGTTCAGTCCTAGAAACAATAAGGAGGAAGTGAGCAGTGAAAGGCGGGCGGTACACCGGCAGAATGGTTGGCCAGCATGTAAGAACTGTATATGACACCGTCGTAAATTGAAAGACCTGTAATTCGGCTCCACTGAAAATTGACCTATTAGTAAATTACCCGAACATCGAGAAGAACACTGAAAGTGTAATTGTACGATCCGCGCGCGCGCTGGCCTTCTACTTATAAAAGATTTGAAGTAAATAATCATAATAAATCTTTGACGAACGCGCGTGCACGGCAAACTTTGTTTAGACTTTTTGCTTCAGAATAGTTATTAGTGCAGACGCCAGCAGGTGCAGCGCGTGTAACTACACTCGTAGCATGCACCTCGGTGCTTTTGAAATTTAGCGAAAGGTCTATGGGAACGCTCTCTGCTTTTGTGTGCTATCTGTACCCGGCCGATTGAGTCAAGGCAATCCGCTTTCCAAAGACGTTGCCATGCCGACAACTATCGCGTTCATTTAGGCTTAGGAATGACCAGAGTCGAAAGTCCATCTAAAAAATGCGGCGAGGTCATTGCTCATGTTTCGCGTTTTAAGTGAGGTAAGGCAACGCGAAAACCTCCTGCACCTTTCATTGCTGACTAACGCTCCCGCTACTGCAGCTACTACGACGTATTAGTTCCAAAGCGAGCGGCGCTCTATTACCGGGGCACCGCCATGTTTCCCCGCTGTCCTTACTCTGCCGGTCACGTGATCCAAAATTCCCCCTCGTAGGGAAATCCGGTTAACCGCGGATAGTTAACCAGCTTCGAGCCAACGGGCCCAGATGTTCCGCCAAGGTTTCGTTCGACTGCATTCTCAAAGGTCAAATTGGAGACAAAAGTGTGCGTCACCAATAGAAGAAGGACAAACCACTGGAGCGAGAACGCGGCTACTATCAGGCAGCCAGTCCCGCAACAATGAACAGCAAGGACGGTGCCGCTAGGGAGGTTTATCCGGGTAGCTTTCACGGTCACGTCGATCGACCGATCCTATCGCATCACCCGTGTAAGACACGCTCAAGAACAGCTATATTTCCTTTCACGGTAACTTGACAAGGAGCGAGCGCTACGACCCGTATGAGTTATTCAGAGTGATGGAGACGCAGCAACTCAACTCTGTTATGTCACGCCGCGGTAAAGGCGCGTCGGTCGCACTTCCGGTCTGGGGCTGTGGGCGGTAGTTGCCATGTGGAACGTACATTCCTGTGTTGTTTTTGAAAGAAAGCAGACAAAACTCAGCCTTCTCATTAAAACGCTTCGACTGGGAGCTCTACCAAAAAGGCCGGAAAGGTTTGAAGATCAGTTTTCGTGTGTTTTCTGCCTGCACGGTTCGTCCGAGAACGTGGATAGCTGCCGTGGGAAGGGAGAAAAAGACACTGTCGGACCACGATTGCGTGTGCGGGAAGCACTTTGGGTTGGGATTGTTCGGTAAAATGTCGCCTTTCAGAAAAACAACTAAATTATATTGTCACTGCTTTTAGGGTTTTAATTTTAAACGTAGCCCGAGTTTAAACGGAGCCCAACTGTTCAGAATGAAGTCGCAGAACATGCAGCGTTTTCGTTGGCAACAGCGGAAGCTCTCAAATAATGTCATGCGAAGAGAGCCATGACAGCTCTTGACTGCCGTCTCAATAAAATAGCTTCATACTAAGAAAGACAAGATGTACGGTGTTTACGGAAGCTCAGTTCTTCGACGATGATCTTTGTACGAATTCCCGGTTTCGATCAACCGTGTTGATCAAAACCGGGAGTGAGTCAACACCCGCGACTCTGACGTTACCATTCCAGATGTTACGTCACGACCCGAGCAGCCATCAACGTTATTAGATTAGCTCAGTTCCTGAACTGCTCATAGACGGTGCATGCACCAGCAGTAGCCCCCTTCACTCACCACGACTCGCCTCCCGTCGCTCGACGCGCCGGACGGCTGCTTTTATAACTGCAATCTATTCTATGGGATACATACGTTTCTAAACGCAGCGTCTAGATGGCGTTCCACGGTACTCTATGGCGCACACAATTCGTAAAAGAAAATCTAGATGGCGCTTCGAACGAAGGGAGGCGGACTGAAGTGAGTTAGGGGGGTACACCCTTCTGCGGGAGTTGCACAACTGAGGGAATCTAGTAACGTTGCCAGCCAGGCATATTCGCCCCCTTTTTAGTTTGGTAGCAAACTCAGTGGTGACATCTATTGGGCAACCGAGCCACACTTCTGGTTCACGTATGTTTCCTATTTCTTTATACTGATCAATATTTTATCATAAGAGTGAATTAAATCTTACAGTACTATAAGCAGCCCTTTCCAGAATATGGCGTGAATATTTGACTTTGCAAGTAGTCCGAAACCCGTCGTCTAGTTCAGAACCGGAACTGGTGGAGGGCTATTTGCACACCGGCGCCACCACGTTTCGACTCACGCGAGAAAGAGCGAATACTTCTGAAATTTGGCGGTAAGTGTTGATGAGTCATAATTGATTAAACAGATATTGGGGCATCTCTTAATGAAATACATATCACATGACACTGTATTTAGGCCCTCTCTACGTGGCCAGCGCAGAAACTTGGTAACTTGGGCATATGATCGGACAATCCCTTTAAGACGTGTCCCACAGCCCAGTAGACAAAGATGCCAGCGCACAGGAGGCCACTATTAAAATAGCTTTAGGATGGGCCATATTTTAAACGCAAGTATTCGAAATACTTTGAGCATTTTGTATTCTGTATTTAATTATACCTCGCAGTTGTCATCTGTACTTAAATAAGGAAAATGCTGTCCTACATATATTTGTATCTTAGGTACTCTTGAAATACAGTTATAGGCACTGATACAACGCGATTCTGGGCAGTCTTCGAGATCAGTCATATGCAAAGAGCATGAAACTTGATGCGCTTTGCGCATATTGAACATCGAAGAGAAAAGGAAGCGAAGACAAGGAATTGCCGGACAGGTAGAATATGGAATACATTTTAGCGTTCAAGAAACAGGGACAAAGAGGCGAGAAACAGACAGCACAGTGCGCCACTAACAACTGATTTTTTTACATGAAACGACACTTTTATACTGTGCTGTCTGTTTCTCGCCTCTTTGTCCCTGTTTTTTTGAGCGCTAAAATGTATTCCAAATTCCAAAACCAACTAGCCCAACAATTTACTCTACAGGTAGAATAACTGAGTTTTTGGATAGGTTTTCTCATTTTCTAAAGACGCCAAACTTGAAAACGCTTTCTTGCTTCACCCTGAGCCTCCGAAACTAAATTCATACTGAGTACATTTTTTTTTCTTGATATTGTACCCGCCTATTATTTGGCAAAATAATTTTTTTTTAGACGAGAAACGTACGTATTATGCAAGCGATTCTAGATATATATGAAGTCTAAGATGTCAGACTATGGGAACAAAATGTATATGTAAAAGTAT
Source organism: Ixodes scapularis (assembly GCF_016920785.2). NCBI lineage: Eukaryota > Metazoa > Arthropoda > Arachnida > Ixodida > Ixodidae > Ixodes > Ixodes scapularis. The sequence continues at coordinate 1,966,642 of NW_024609872.1, forward strand.
TTGAAGATGATGAAGTACTCTCGCTGTCCTTGTATTGCGTATTTAAATACCTCTTAAGGTGTGTATTTGAATTTGTAATTAACTGCATTTTTGTCGAAGTGTTTGGTATTTGGATTTTCAATTGACTACATTTTGTCGAAATATTTTTTATTTAGATATTCATACATTGTTGAAAGTAATTTTCCCATCTTTGGAATGGTCTGAACGAGGCATTCGCGCGACGCCTTAAGTTGGAGGCTAACTACTTATACCATAAACAAAGGACGGTGTGCAAACAGATTCAAACGCGAGTAACCGCTAGATCCGTGTTTGAAATGCCGCATGGTAATGAGTTGAAGGATAAAACTTGGCCACGGCGGCATTGGAACACCTGATATCGCCGCGCGCGAATAGCTGAGTTAGCAGCGTGCTCCGCTGGCTGGGGTTGGATCCCCGCCAGCGCTTGCCCTTTTTATCTTTCTTTTGTTTGCATGACTGGAGTGTTTCAGAGAACTCAAAAATCTTGTTGTTTCTTCGAGCTCGGAAACTTCTAGATGCTCAGGCTCTTACAAAAGGAGCTTCGCATGGCTGCTTGATGCAGTCGCTATCAAAGTACGCTCTTTGTCACTTCATGTTTGTCGGCAGAAGTTCCCCGCATTAAGCGATCATTTTATGTTTTATTAATACAGTTTTCGTTTGTATTCGTGACAATATTGCGGTGACGCATTGGCAGAATGTCTTTTATATGATGCAAGAGCAGTGTGACCCCGGCTTTAGGCTTGGTCATTGTTCGCACGGCGTGCTCACAACAAGATCCCATTTACCCTCTGCCAAAAACTTGCATCTTGATTGAGAGGAGCGCAGGATCACGCACGTTCAACTTGAGTTCCATCTACTCACGTTCGTTATTCTTGGAAGACGAGGAATGGTAACCTTCGTCGTGTTCCCTACAGTCCAAATAAAGACGAGAGCCCCAGCCTTCCGAGTGTTGTCAAATAAACAACGCCACCTCTTTGAACAGTCGGAGACAATCGCAAGGCCGACGGCTGTGCTGCGTCTTCGAGCACATAGGGTTTTCGTCCTTCGACCGAAGTAGAACACGGAGCAACACTTTCTTCCGCAGCAGCCGAGCAGAAACGGCAATCCAGGCAAGAGAGAGTCCTCCGCAGGGAAGACTCTCTCGGGCAGGGTGGGTCGCGAGGGGCCACCAGAGCAGGTTCTCTCCGTAGACGGAGAACCTAGATTTGCGAGTGGTCCTAACTGCTAGATCGGGCTCACGTGGTTTATGGGCTGCATTTGCACCACAAGGTGCAATTCCTTCCTCGTCACGCCACAAGGCGCACATGCGCGGGGGAAACCGACGATGTACGCCATTGAAACGCAAGCGTACTCCTCGGTGGTTGCAGTTTTTCCCTCTCTCAAATCCAGGCTCTCTATCCGCAACTCGCGACTGTAGCGAGCACGCGGACGTCGTGAGTGCTTCTCCGATCGGGTGGGACCACCTCTGGAGGGCCTCATAGGGGAACCCGCTCTCCGAATGACGCCGCGGTCTCTCGGTGGATGTGGTTGTGGCAAGACGCGGCGTCTAGTTTCTCTTTCGGTCGTTCGCCACTCCGGCTCTCGCTCTTGGAGCTTCTCGCTCAACGTGGCTTCGATGGGAGTGTTGCGGACTTGACGCGCTGCGTGGCCGCTTTTTGAAGAGGTTCGGCGCCGTTCCTGGAGCTGTTTGCTCGTGTGCCTTCGCACGTTCGTGTCGACTTGGGAAGGATTTTCACGCGTTGCCAGTCTTGTCCTTCGGAGGTCGGGACTGTGCGTAAATCTGAGGAAGATGCTGACGACGTGCGGTGTACCTGTCTGAGGGATTCGGAGCTTGTACTCGCAAGGTAAGAGACCTTGTCTGATTTCAATTTTTCATTTGTCTTTTATCCTGCATGTGCGTCTCACCGGTATCCTTTTTTGCTCGCTTACTTTAGTTGATTAACTTCATTGTTATTTGATTTCGCGCGCATTTTTAACGACAAATTGTATGTATATCGCAAATGCCACAAGCACGAGAGCTTGAGGTCGCTGCTTTCAAGCGTTCTGCCGGTGAATGAACACTTGCGCTTGAAATGCAAGTCTCAAAGCAAGGAGCGCGGGATGGCTCGTAGCTTTGGGTACAGTCTCAGCTTAGTGAGTATAATGAAGGCAGTAATCTAAAGCCGGGGTTTCACCGCTCATACATCATACAAAAGAGAGTCTGCAGCCACGAGTCGTCACAATATCCGTTCTACTTGAACCCATTGCCATGAGGCATTCGAAGCACGGATCTCGCGGTGACTAGCGTTCGAATCTTCATGCAGATTGTCTGTTGTATGATGTGTAAGTAGTGTCCCCGGCTTAAGGTAAACGTAAAAACAAAAATGCCAGAAAAACGAACCCGGTCATTTCGTCCCGCTGTCACTTGTAAATGTTGTTGAATAAAATAGACATGGTAATTGAACGTAAGTAATAACATGAATATACTAAATAGGCCTCTGACGAGGGTTCAGGAAAGAGATGAAGGGCGAGAATTGTATTGTAATTTATGCGACGTTTCATAAACCACCAATCGGCAAATGCGTGACCAGTGGTCTGGCCAGGTGGGGAGCTTATGAAACTTCAGCCCCCCCCCCCCTCCCCCCTTCCCGAAATCCAGCCGACCCTATAATACGCACATGCATTTCGACCCCTTCCACCCTTCCCCCCCCCCCCCCCCCCCCCCTCAGCACGCCAAGTCGTGGACATCCCAGCCACCTCAGCCCCCTCCCCCCACCCGCCTTGAAAAGAATTCCTGGCTACGCCACTGTGCGTGACCTCTAGCCCATGTCCGGCTCCATTGACACCTGGCACCATATATCCTACGGCGAGACCAAGCGGGGATGAAGAATCTCGATATCTCGCCTCCTGCGATTGGTCAATCGCAGCAGGTGGCGATTTCCCGGTCCCTTGGGCCCGTCGTGTATGTTAGAGCCCCTGGTGTCCGGCGGAACGTGTCCTACTCGGGGTGTCGAACCGCCGAGATGTTTTTCGTTCACGGAAAACGGAAAATGGTTCAGGCTCCGGTTCGGCTCCGGAGTGGAAAAAAACGGTTCAAACTGGTTCGAACCTGTTCGTACTCATATGCTACAAAAACAATTGACGACAGCAGTAGATAAACTATGGCTATTTTATAAATGTGTTACATATAGAATGCAAAGGCTCATATTACTGTGTGGAACACCACGTCCCCAGGTGCTGGGGCACCTGGGAACGTGGGTGAAAGCGCAGTTTCATGTCACGCAGCTGACCGAAGAAGCAGGATAGAATAAACTTCAGTGCAGAAAAGGCTGACCTGGGTCGCAGGCACTCCCAAGGCTACTTGCACCAAAGCGTCGAGTTCTGGATGGCGTTACCTTCTCTCTTCCCGAAGCGGCCACATGTTAGCGTCCCTTGAAAGCCGCGGCTCCTTGTCTATCAATTCTCAGAAGAGTTGTGCGCCTTGATATTTGTGTTTCTCAGGAGAAAACGTTTTGGTCCTTGTTCTTTCTGCTACCAGAGATCGAAGCTGTTTTGCTGTTTTCTGGGTTACTGTTTTCTGTGTTGCTGTTTTCTGAATCCCCCTCTCCCCTTCCTGGTGCTAGACTTTAATTTCGGACAGATTATTAAATCCGCTGAGGTATTATAAAAGAAGAGTGGATACGCCACAATATGGCGACTAGAGCAGGTTTTAAAATATCCATCGGCCTTTTTACCGCTTTCTTATCCGATCAGATGTACAATGAAATCATGGCGTTTAACTTAAATTGCACACAACTCTACAAAATTGAAGACAACAAACACCAAACAGAACTCGGACTGAACGCCAAAACAAGCAAGGACAAAGAGAGGTGTAGAAAACACTAGGCGTGTGTCAATACCTATTTCTCTCCTTGATTTTTTTTTTTTTTGCGTTTATTTTGAGATGAAAAATTAATTAGCCCAACTCACCGTTTTGCCACAAAACAGGCTCACTTGTGCTGACGTACGAATTGGGTATGGTCTAGTGATAAATTTCATTCGAGCTCTCGAGACGAACTTTAGAAATCATGAAGGCGACCGTTATGTGAAAACCTGATCATGGAACGTTACAGAGCTTTCCGCTACCTATTTTTCTCGCGTTTTGACTTCCTATATGAACGAAACACCGCAAATATAATTTATCAATGTGGCCCGGGCTCGAAAAAAGAATTATATCGGTCCGATTCAACTCCAATCTGCGCGAAAATATTTTTTCTCTTAATTTTTTGGTTGACCATTTTGGTTACTGTATTTTTCGCCATGCCCCTTTCACGCAACCTGACTTCGCGTATGAACCGAAAACCGCGTGGAAAAAATATAGGTTCCGCTCCGGAGCGAAAAAAAAATTATTTCGTTCCGGTTTAACTTCGGTTCGCGCGAAAATAACGGTCTTTTCCGGTTTTCGGTTCACGGTTCGGGTTCGGTTCAATACCCTGGTCCTACTGAAGGTTTCCACGTGTATGTGCGTAATATCGAAGGAAAGAGCTGAAGGCTGGTGTGTAGTGCTGCTTCCTATTTCGTGGAGTGCGTTTTAGTAGAGTCTTACTAAATCGGTTCGATACCTCCGATAACGATACGACGCATGCGCGAAGGCGACAACGGAGTATCGGGTATCGTTATCGGCGTCCTCGGAACGATCTAAAGCTTTCTATTTAGTGCGGTACCGTAATGATCCGTTATAATGTCCAACCACGAGATGAAGCACCAGTATAGTTTACAGACATCCAGCTAAAGTACTTGCATTCCACGAGATACAGTGAGTTTAATGTGTATGTATAACGCAAATAGCTAAAACGTCTGAAAAAAAAAATACTTGTCCTAAATTTAGTTTGAACCTGTGTGCTGCTGTGTATTACCACTACGTGGTGCACGTCAAAGACCCCGGCTTGTAGTATACACTGGCTGGCTAAATTTCTCATCTGCAGCAACGTATCAGACACCCGTTGGAGCAGACCGACTTCCTTCTCTGAATTTACGCGCAACGAAATATTTACTTACTGAGTCGCTTTCAGGGTGTCGTTATATCTCACGTGTCATCAATGGTTTGTATTGCTATCTCATGTCATTCATACAGGTGTGGTTTGAAAGAGGCGATTAGTAAAATTTCCTTCAAGGGGTGAAAGGACTAACTAAAATGTGCTTACTTTATTTATAATTCACGCATGTTCGGTACCGTTTGGGGCGTGGAGCCGGCACGATCATGGCCGCACCGCTCACGCTATTTCTGCTGTTTGTCCAGGTTGGTGACAGTCTTACTAGTCGTTCAAGATTTTATGTTTTTCTGTTGCCGGTTCCACCCCATGTCGTCTTTGCTGCTGCTAAGTCACGAAATGTCACTTGCCGCGTGCGGCGACGATTTGTGCTGATGCGTAGTTATGCTTTTTATTTTTTATTGTTGCTACTATGCGGGGACATCGAATTGAATGCCGGTCCTTATACGGTACCCACTTTACAGATACTTTTAGATGGGCAGAATGCCATTAAAGCTAAGCTTCAGACCATCGAAACTAATCAAGAGAAAAAGCAAGGCGACCCTGGATGATCTAAAAACGCGCATTGAATCATCGGAACAGCATCTGGCCCAGTTCAATTACATGAAAGCTGTAATCACGGATTGCAGAAAACAGTGCGAGGACACACCTAGCGTAGTAAAGAATCTAACCGCTAAAGTAGACGATCTAAAAAATCAAAACCGGCGTTGGAATTTTTTTTTTTGTTTTTTGTTTTTTACGGGGTACCGGACACAGACACCCGAGAGCTACGTGCGGCGTCTGAGAAACGAGTTCAGGAAATTGTAACTAGACTTGGACTAGATCCCGTTCGAATTGAAAGAGTGTATAGGCTTGGTAGATACTGTATTGGCAAAACTGCTTGCATCGCAAATTCGCACTTATCGCGAATTTCGCGAGTTCAAAGAAAAACAAACAATCTTGTCAAGCGCAAAGAAACTAAAAGGTACTACCATTAGCATCTCGGAAGATGTTTTAAAGGCGGTACGCAGAAAAAGAAAACAGCTCTGGGACTTCGCCAAAGATCACTGTAATGGCAATACTCGTGTAAACCTTCGATATGATGAACTGTACTTAAATGATATAGGATACATCTATGACGAAGCACTTGGACAAGTTGTTCAGAGTACCTGACAAAAAAAGAGCTGCTCGACTTCAAACATATCGTTTCGGATTGTGAACTGCCGAAGCGTTAAAAATAAAGTACATGATTTGAACAATTTATTGTGTATGAGAAAACCTACCGTGGTTCTTGGTACTGAATCATGGTTAGATAGCAGTATCAGTGATGAAGAGGTATTTCCAGACAATTACATATCTTACAGAAAGGACAGGAACTATAGCCAACCGGCAACGGCCAGGCGGCGCCAGCAGGGTGAGAGCGCACGGTTATACCCTGTCTCGTTGCAAGTTGGCAAAGGGTAAACGATAAGCCCCACATTGCGTGCCGGAGGCTTCGAGATGCGCGACGTATACGAGCGCAACGCACACATATTGAAGCATGACGCAGCGAAAAGCCTGATACTTCTCAGGAGTTGAGGCGCGCTCCGGTGATACGCAGTCACGTTCCGATTGGCCCGCCAGGGCTGTAGCTTCCGCTCTACTGGCACGTTACGCGATCACGGCTTCCTGGGATACCCAGTATTTCTTGCTTCAGACACTAGGCTCAGCGGCGCCAAGAAAGTAAAAGCTCACGTTTGAACAATGCAGCCGCCACTCCCAGGGTACCCAATATTTCTTGTTTCAGTCGCTAGATGGCGCCAAACCAAACAGCATTGCAGGTTGCCTATCATGGGGGGGGGGGGGGGGGGGACTTTTTATATTGGTAGATAATACTGTTTCTTCTTCTCGGCTTGACATTTCGGTTGGGTCGTGCGAGGCTGTGTGGTGCCGGGTTCGGTTATCAAATGGCAAATCACTAACGCTATGCCCTTTTTAGAGACCGCCTAGAAGCTCGGCTAATGTCATCGTTGAACTTTCCAAAATGGTAGAAACAATTCAGGCGGACTGTCTTATTATAGGTGGTGATTTTAATGTACAAGCAGCACGAAATGAAACCCGAACGCCGGAACGCGTGGCCGCTGATACAGGCTGCTCCACCTGGAGGGCCCCTGAGAACTAATGGAAATGCACCGGGGTTCGAGAGTGCGGGGCCTACTGAGATGAGCTCGACCATCGCGCGGCGCGTCTGGGAGTTCCGCGCTTCGCCGGTGGCGCGCTGTAAGCGCCGTCACATTCGATACAAAAAGCACTGTCACTCGCTTTGTGTATCGGATTCCCAGCGATATCTCTTCAGCGCTGTCATTCATTATCACTTTGTGTATCGCAAGGGCGAAATTAAAGTTAAAACATTTCGTGCACAGAAGACCCGTAGTGCTCGATGACGTGTCACCGGAAACAACGTGCCACGCGCGGTTTCTGAGAAATAGTGAAACGTCATAAACGCGAAATAAATTTCGTTTATTCGCACACCCATATTCTTTATGAAAAAAAAAAATGCTGCAACGGACCGATGCGGACGCCTCGGTTTTATGAGCAATGCGCATTTTTTCGTGCGAGGTTATCAGTCGATTCTTAAAGAAATCGAGAAATTGCTCGCTGAGGTTCTCTTCAGTAACCACCGATATGCCAGGCGTATCAATTCCGGAGTGGAATAAATTCATTACCCTGTCTGAGCAGGGCCTATCGCAAACAGCTATAGCCAGGTTAGGCGGCCGCCCGGTGTCGATCGGGCGACAGTGCGGCGACAGAAGAGCACCCCGAGTGACGGCGGTTACAGCGCGCCACCGGCGAAACGCGAAAGTCCCAGACGCCCAGCGCGAGGGTTGAGGACATCTTAGTAGGATCCGCACCCTCGCACCCAGGAGCATTTTCATTAGTTCTCAGGGGCTCTCCAGGTGGAGCAGCCTGTATCGATGGCCACGCGTTCCGGCGTTCGGGTTTCATTCCGTGCTGATTGTACCTGAAGTATCTTGGAATCGATAAATGTTGCAGACTGGAGTGGTATCGGAGTGGTAAGGGAAATGATAAACATGGTGCGTACATTTGCGCTCACCCAAATTGTAGAAGAACCGACAAGAGGAAATAACATTTTAGACTTGGTCCTAACAGATCAACCCGCTTGGGTAAAGTCTAGTTTGATCCTACCTGGCATAAGCGACCCCCATGTGGTACTTTGTGATATGCACGTATTGTATGATAAAACACAGTCAAACACTGCCCGGAGAATGTACAATTATGCTAGTGGAAATACTGCTGAGATATGTTCTTCTTTTGAAGAATACTTCCTGGAATTTGAATTTTTATCAGATTCTCTTAGTGTTGACGATCTCTGGTTACTTTTTAAGGCAAAAGTTTTTGAGCTACGAGACCGATTTGTGCCATCATTGTTATTAACAGTAAGACGTGCAAAAAGTAAACCTTGGTTTAACAAGGAGTTACGGGCTCTTAGAAATAGGAGACAGAGAGTATTTAATAATCTTTAAAAAATTCTCCTCAGAAAGTAGAGCGAAACTAAAGGCTATCGATTGACAAGGAAATTAAAACTGCGTCGAGTGAAGCAAAAACTAACTTTCTTGAGTCATTTCCATCGCGAATTAGAAAGAACCCGAAGGAGTTCTGGAGGTACGTTAAACGTAACAGGAAAGATAAAGTATGCATCCCACCACTTGCGCATAACGGCGATTTAATAGAAAGTAGCCTTGAGCAAGCAAGCTGCCTAAACGACTTTTCTGGCTCAGTCATTTTACCTAAAACGTTAAATTCTAATCATTCAAGTCCAGCTAGAACGAAAAATGAAATCATGGGGGAGGTATTAATCGACGAGCATGGAATTACACTGCTGCTACAGCGTCTGGATCCATCCAAAGCCGGAGGACCAGAGGGCTTGCCAAGTAGTATCTTAAAGTTGTGTGCGCGGTCCGTTTCACCGTTTCTGAAGGTGTTGTTTACTAAGTCCCTTAACATATGTGGCCTTCTCAGCGATTGGAAGACAGCTTGTGTTGTTCCTGTGCATAAATCTGGACCTAGGGAGCTCGTCACGAATTACCGACCCATCTCTCTAAAAAGTATTGTTTGTAAAACGTTAGAACATATTTTATATACTAGCATTGTAGAACACATCGACGCGCATGCATTGTTTAGTCCAAACCAGCATGGTTTTTGACAGGGAGTCTCATATGTTACTCAACTAATAGAGTTTGTTCACCAAATAAATGAAAAGTTGGATTAGCGAACATGCATAGACTCTGTATTTATAGATTTCAAAAAGGCGTTTGATGTCGTAGAACACAACTTGCTTGTTGGTAAGTTACATAGCTTTAATATTAACCCCCGCATAGTTCAGTGGATTCAGGAATATTTAAATTTAAGACCCCAATATGTGGTTGTAAAAGGTGCTGCATCTGAAACCATTGACGTGACGTCAGGCGTCCGACAGGGGTCGGTGCTGGGCCCGTTGTTGTTCTTGGTTTATATTAATGACGACGCAGAAAATATCACTTCTTATACACCAACTCAACTCTCCTACGTCACGCCGCGGTGGTGGCGCGCCGGACGCACTTCCGGTCTCGGGCGGTGGGCAGAAGTCGCCGTGCCAGACATGCATTCCTGTGTTCCTTTGGAAGAAACGAGACAAAAAACCTGCCTTCTCGTCAAAATGCTGCGATGGGGGCTTTACCAAGAGAGTCTGGGAAGGTTTGAAGATCAGTTTTCATATGTGTTTGCACCCTCCGTTCGTCCGAGAACGTGGATAGCAGCCGTGAAAAGGGCAAACCTGACGCTGTCGAACTACGATTGCGTGTGCGGGCCACAATTTGTAGTCGCCAGATGTATTTGCTTTGTTCCAACATGACCGAGAGAAAACCCCCAAGTTGTCCTCGACCACCCACGGATTCAGTGCGTCTTCAAATTCACACGGCCGCCTGATCGTTCGAACTTTCGTCTGCTCTTTCAAAGTTGTCTGCTTTTTGTCGTCTGCTCGTTCAAACAAAAGCGGCCCGTAGACCAAAGTTTGACCCGGTGATTGCAATAAGAAGTAATTGCAGGCCTCAAAAGACTTAAGTAGGCTTGGTGTAAACAGTAGATACATGTTAATTATTGGTACCGGTGGCCATCACCTACTTGTTACGCTTTGTCTGTTCCCGCTTCCGATTTTCAGTATCGATGTCGATCATCGCCGCTACCTTTTACACTTTTGCAGCACGAGCGACGTCGCGACCGTAAATAGCTACAAGAATCTCATCATGGTTTTGGCGTCCATTCTGCAGCGTTCATGCGAATGAATCGCCGCACGTCAAATTACTTACGGAAAGTTTAGCGGCGTAACGAACCTCGATAATTTCGCTCAGGTGATTGAAGTGGTAAGACATTGCGATGAGGACGTAGAATCGACAACTCCAACGCGAAAAAGAGTATGCAGACTCACGCAGACGCCGACAACGTGACATTCGAATGGTTTGTTGACGCGGGACGCGGTGCTTCTTGCCCGTACTCCATTGCGCGTGCGTTCGAACTGTCGTCTGCTCTTTCAAACTTGGCTGCTTTTTGTCGTTAGTTCGTTCAAACGACAGCGGCTCGTAAACCAAACGTTGACCCGGTAATTGCGATAAGAACTAAGTGCAGGCCTCAAAACATTTTTGAAGGTTGGTTGGGGTAAGTCGGCTAAGTGTAAACAGATACAAGAAGTTGTTGATCATTGTTACCAGTGACCATCACCGACTTGTATTGCCCGATTCTACTTGAGGTTTTCAGTATCGATGTCCACCATCTCAGCTACGGTCCACGCTTTTGCAGTCCGAGCGACGTCGCGACTGAAAATAGCGGGCAGAATCTCGACGTGGGAGTCAGGCTTTAGCGCCCATTCTGCGGCGTCCACGTGAAATGAATCGCCGCACGTCACATTATCCACGCAAAGTTTTTCCTCGATAGTTTTGCTGAAGCCGCTCAAGTAGTCAGACATTGTTAGGAGGACGTAGAATCAACAATTCCAACGCGAAAAAGAGCACGGGGACACCCACCGACGCCGACAACAACGCAATTCAATGGTCTGTTTATGGGCGACGGCGGACTTCTTGCCCACCATCCACGGCGCATGCGCGGCGCCGGTGACGTCCGCTAGGGGCGCTCCGGTTTGTTTGTAAACATGAGTTGGTGTATAGGAGACTGTTTGCAGATGACTGCGTCGTATATCGAGAAATTAGAAGCGAGGAAGACAACTATGCATTGCAACGTGACCTTTTTCCAAATACACAGCTGGTGCCAAGAATCGAATATGAAGTTAAACCTAGAAAAAACCGTGCATATGTGTTTTTTTAAGAAACAAAAAGATGGACCTAAAAATGTATACATCATTGACAGTACCCCACTACAAACTGTGTTTGAATTTGAATACTTAGGAATATACCTAACACCGTGTTTGTGGTGGCATAGGCACGTTGATTTTGTAACAGGGAAAGCTTGTAAAGTATTGGGATTTTTACGACGCACTACCCGACAATTTCCGAAAAGTGCGCGAGATTTGTTGTACAAAGCTTATATCAGGTCTGTTCTCGAGTACACGTGTACAGTCTGGGACCCACCAACTGCTGTTTATAGAAATAAACTTTAAGAGTTCAAACCTTAGCGGCTAGATACGTTTCCGGGAATGATAACAGGCGACTCAGCATGACAAGTCTGAAGGAGTTTTTAGGCTGGGAATCTCTTGACAATTGAAGGAAAAAAACTACGGCTAAAATATTTCATTCCATTGACCACTGCAGAATCGGTATGCCGCGCGAAAACTACATTTTCCATCCGCATTATATCTCTCGTCGTGTCGATCACTAACTGAAGGTACGTGAATATAAATTAACACAAACCAGTTTAAATCTTTCTTTTTCCCCAAATCTATTAGCGAATGGAATCAATTGCCTTCGGAGGTTGTTGACATTTTGGACAATGACGCTTTCTTTGCTGCATTGTGAGAAGTGTTTTCTTTTTTGTTTCCCGTGTACTGGGTATGCATGTGCGCGTTCTGTGATGCTCCTTTGTATTTCCTAAATGTATTACATTGATGTACATTTCCCCCCCTGTAAGGCCACCCTGGCGCTGTGGGAAAGTGAATAAATAAATAAATAAAGAAATAAGAATACACTCAACGTGACTTTTTTTTGAACATGCGGCAATTTTTATTATGTCTATACTATTTAACAAATTCAAAATGCAAGCCACATTCCACAGCATGTGTTGTAGCTTTCAGGTTAAGGTTCGTATTTGTAAGCTGTGTCCCACAACATTTCGAAATAAATATTCGCCAGAGAAACAAGAATGCTTCCTATGAGGCATCCGAAAATTCTTCGAACAATTTTCTGCAAAATCCGTCCTTGTCACCGACCGGCTTAATGTTTTCTTATATGAACCCGTGTCTCCTAAGCAGTGATTTTCTTCTTTTCTTTAGTTGAGCTTATGGCAGCAATTTTTTTCTTATGTTGTGTAGCGGAGTTATCATTGTTCCCTGTGTCAACTGCTTTACTAGGAAATTAGGGGAGTCCGAATAGCGAAATTTCAATTCGAATCTTGGTCGAATCGAAAGTGCCGAATAGTTGTAAAAAAAGTGGAACGTCGAATCGAATACGAACACAAGCTTATTTTTCTGCAAGACGCTCTGAGCGAATAGAGGCTAGCACGAATAAAAACTGCGTTAAAAGTCTGATTTTGAAGTTATACATGCATAAGCAACGAAGGGAATCTGGCACGCTTCAGCGGACGACGGAGGAATAATTTCGATCACCTGCGTATCTTTTTAAGTGTAAGTTGGAATATCGGTTACACGGCGTCTTTAACGCGATAAGCCTCCCTCAGATAGCGGGCACCTCGGCCGGGATAAAAACGGCGTTAATGAACACGCAGAGAGGACAAACTTAAAGGAGCTGTGCAACGATATTCAGTTGGAATGTTTTTCTCTCTACACGAGCTTACTGACACACCTGGGACTCAAGGATACTCACACGCAACGCCATTGGCCAAGAAACTCCTTTGTTGCGGTGTAATTTCAAGGACAAAAGCGATCATTTTCATTCAATCTCTCCTTTGCAAAATTTGATGACGTAGCTCGGGGATCGCAGTGCACCCAAGTGACGATATTTGAATGCGGTTCATAGATTGGACCCGAGCACTGCGTGGGCACTCGACTTGAGCTCGTGACAATTGCTAGCTCGAGAAGCATTCGGGTTGTGACCCGTGTCCAATCGCTGCAACGACGACAACAGCCGAGCCATAACAATGTCTGGAACTCAGCGCGTGTCCTGCGCTTTAAGGGGTATTCACACGAGGGAGAAATCCCGGGGATTTCTCCCCGGCACGCGCATGCCACGACGAAAACGTCAGGCTTTGCGATGTGCAAAAGCCTCGCGTTTTCATCTCGTGATGCGCGCGTGCCGGGGAGAAATCCCCGGGATTTCTCCCTCGTGTGAATACCCCTTTACCAACCCCAGCGCGTGGCTATGATCAACACTGGCGGCATATAATCGGCTCCAGATCACGTGGCCGCTTGTTCTGGCTGCGAGTTGAGGGGGTGAACGCCTGCTCGTTTTTCTTAAATTTTTTTCTGGGACTTCTATTGCGTGGGGTGAAAACAAACGCGTGTTTCATAGGTCATTAACGTTAGGGATTCGTTTTAAGCGGTATTTGTGCACAGTACAGAAATTGTTGCATCGCTCCTTTAAGACGTAGCTGACGGATGTCTGGATACACGTGTAGATGCGCAGCGTGCTGGATAAACGGATGGCTATGACTGAGCCCCGCCTGTAGCGTGTGAGCTCTAGCATCAATCAGACCTTCCACCTCACTCGACGCAAGGGGAAGGGGTCAGTTCAGTTATCGTTGTTAAATGTGTCTTAATATTAATTTGTCATGTTATGAACGTAACTATCTAGAATAAGTTTACTTCGCACAGAACTGACTGCAAGTGACGCAAGATGCCTAAATTCAAAATGGCGACGTGCGTGGTTTAGCGGGTCTTCGTCTAGCGCATTCAAGGAGCCGGGACTATGACTACTTCGTTCTAGAAACACAGGAAACAAACTACTTGCTGTCAAAACGGTTCGTCCTTCCAGTGTTTTGAACTCGGCCTTGATTTAGATCCAACACAGGCCTGTGATGACAATTCCATTATAGGAACAACGATTCCTGGATTAACCAGACATTTTTGCCAGTTTCACCGATTGTCGATGTATCAACTTTTTCGGAAATTCGAATACTGGAAATCTGAAAGTCGAATCGTGTGATTCGGGAAATAATTCTTTAATTCGAGTTTGGAACTCTACTTTTCGCACACCCCTATAAGGAATACATTTTACTCCGCGAAAATCCGTTGGCCTTGGAGCCGAGAACCTTTGCGTAGTTGGAATGGCTGGACGCGCGCAGACTCGGGATTTTCCCCTTGGAATTCAGAGGGGTGACTGCTGCAATCTATCGTCATGGATATCCTTCGAGACAGCACAAAAGAGTGGCAGCATGGACAGCTTACGGTGTTCACGTGAAATCACGCCGAAATAAGCCCTACTTTATCCGTAGGATTGCCATAGCCTTCAGGCTGGTTTCCACAATTGAGTTTTGTTTCACGTGCAACCGACTGCCTTAAAACCGGGTTTGATCTCTTACAACGAGAGAAGGCACTGGCGCCATCTATCGAGTAGCCCTGGAACATTTGGGATATTGTTATTATATTATGCTATATATTGCGTATATTGTTAGGAATGACGAGGTGATGAAACAAAGAATAACCGAGGAAACTGAAACGTTTAATCGGGCAAACTTGTGCCCAAAACAAAGAGGAAACAGAAGATAACAACAGAGCGTCGCAGGCGTCGAAGTCGGCATAACAGCAGGATCGAACGCTGGGGCGAGACTGACCCTGGACCGCCACGCGGAGCACCTGTTGTACCCGCACTGGGGTTCTGGAACATTCGGTGTAGAACGTTCGGCGCGTAGAACATTCTCGTAACTCGATCAGTCGAGAAGGTTCTCGAACTTACGAGAATGTGGAGTTCAAATAATAATGAAAAGAGGAGACCGCTCACTGGTATCGAACCTAGAGCCTCCGCATGACAGCCAAGCGCGGTAACCATTCGACCACGCACCCGCTCGGCAACGCGCGCGGCAATATATCCTAACTTTTTTCTTTTCTTTTTTGCGCATCATTTTTTTTTACGGGCTTAAAAAACGGTTTAGAATGTTATACACGACAATTCTCATTAATATAGAAGGTGCACTGCGCTACACCGCTAGCGCGAAAACGACATCCGGTGCTTGTTTACCAGCCAGTTCGAAAGGGTACTGGTGGGCGCTAAATTCTAGCACTGTGGTTACTTACACAACTGAGCACTTCTCACCGCATTAATAGTTTTGACATATATATTTTTTTTTATTTTAGAGAAAACTGTGTGAAATTGGCGATTGGTTGTTCGTGCTAACAGTGTCACGCTATGTGCATTGGATCTCGCAAAGAGTGCAAAATCTTCACTCTAATTAAATGCAGTTCCGGGGCTACCTCCAAGATGACTCCAGCGTGCCACTGTGCTCTCGCGTTGTAAGGGATCACAAGGCCGCACAAAACCACACAGATGGCTCACTGACGCACCTGTCTGCTCCAATGAACCATCGGTGGCGTTATCCGAAGAAATAACGTCCCCTCGGTCTAACATGAGTGCCAACTTGTGAGGCGATATCTTGGCAGCCTCGTGTTGCCTGGTAGGCGTGCGTTTGATATGTTGAAGAAGTTTCCTTTTGAGAGAATAAACTTCAATTTCGAGTCAGCCGTTGTCCGGTCGTGTTCGTTTCCTCATCGTCGTCCGTGTTTACTGAGGCTGTTTTTATCGTGTTTGATTGTTACCAACTGGACCAATTTACAAAGCTACTCCATGTTTAATTCTTTCTTTTATTTGACTGCATCACCAACGGGCTGAACTAAATTTTATCACAAGCTTTTTTGGCCACCGTAGATGGAAAAAACTTGGGTCGCCAGTCTGGCAACCGTGGACACTCCTCTAGTCTGAAACTTCGGTGCGCAGACGACTAGAGTGGAGACAAAACAGCATTACGAGGCTTACAAAAAAAAAAGAAAAAAGAAAGGCTCGTTTTATTAAAGTGGGGTTGTTGTTTACCCCCGAGGCTGCTATCGAGGGAGAAGGCATTCGGTCGGTAATGTGGAAAAGCAAGGAAAAGGAAGCCAGAGTGGCCCTGTGACGGATCACTACTACCAATGGCGCGGACATGCTTGTCTTTCAATTACATTCCCAGTGTAAAAGAAAGAAATGTATTGTATGCTAGAGTTTTATTGAGGTTAAAGTCTGACGCGTGGATATGACGAATAGCTGCAAAGGCGAAGGGAAAGGATGATTAGCATTTCCAGTGGACCTGGTCAGAATGAGATGTCTCACTACTCTCACGCGACCGACAGGCGCACCATAGAAAACGGTATATTAACTATGCTAATTTTAAATTATATTTCTACATATTCATTGTTAAAACGGTTAGTAAACAAAAAGTAAATAATCTGGAGAGCTTTACCGAAAAAAAAAAATGTTTAACTTTTCGCTAACTAGATTATGGAATAGGAAATCTACCTGAATTTCTTGCTGGGAACCGGAAATCTAGATTGCAGACAATTGTCTGCACACTGTATTTCCGGTTTCCAGCTTCTTGTTGAAGCCTCTTTTCCTTTTGCTCCACCAATTTCTTAAATGGAGATAAGATTATTATTATTATTATTATTATTATTATTATTATTAACACAGTTAGATTTCCTGTTCCATATTTCAGTCAGCGAAGTGTTATACTTTTTTTTTTTTCTCGCAGGGTTACCATGGTTTCACTGGATGTTCTAGAGGCTAGAGATGTTGCTCTTCTTTTTCTTATATCTCTACTTAACACACCATTACCAATGCATTCATAAGACGGATAGAAACCGCCGAAGTAGTTTGCATACCTCACCAATAGTGAGAAAATACGAAGTTCCAAACGCGTCTCCACCGAGTGTTGTCTTTCGGCGGACCTCGAACCTTTATTCCCACTTCATGAGTATACGGCTCATTCATGCGCACATTTCGCATCCTCAAAATTCAGAAATTTATGACAATATTGATATTTCCATTGGCAAAGTTACTACTTCGCGAACTTCGACGATGTTTCTGCTAGGGGTCGTTGAGACAGGTGTTTGAGCGCAAAGAACGGTGTCATCGGCCTCTCTCAACCGGCCGGCGGGCCGTCATGTCAATTGGCAGAGAAATAGAGAGTAATTAAAACTACATTACGCATCCCAACGTGAAGGTCAGGCGCTTTGCATATATTAGAAACGGGTCGAACGTGCGAGGATTCGAGGGGCATTGCGCTTGTCCACAATAAAGTGTGCGACATGTGGAGCGAAGTGCCCCTCTACCATGGCTGCCCATTGTTTCTTTTCTTTGCTTTTGGCGTCATCACGCCCAGTGTTATGAACGGAATCGCTTTTAAATATAGGGGGCCAATGGGGTTGCAGCAGTGAGACGGAACGCCCGCCATTCGAGGTGGGAACCACGCCAGGGGGCGCCACTGAGCATCACGTACACGTCACATAATGGCCGGAATGTGAAAATGTCGGGTTTGTGTCCATCCTGCAGGCCATAGGGGCACTGCTTTATCTCTTGCTTTTGGACACGGCGCGGTGGTTCCTTACTGTTCTGAGAAAACTATAGTTTGTGAGATTAAAACAGGGTAGAAAGGTATGGGCCAGCGGGATGGTGGGCTCGAAACACTTCTCAGCAGATGATTTCACGACAAATCGTGTTGTATTTTGTAAATTATTATGTTTTGTTTTTCTTCGCAAGTTTCTTTGTTTTCTCCTCCGTGCAGGTTTTCTTTTCGGGACTCGGCACCAACGATAATCCGAAAATCCGGCTTTTCTTAAACCCCGCACGTGTATTCCTTTCCCCGTGTCATCCGTGTCATCTGTCGTCTTGCAAAGTTGAATTTATATTATCTTCAAAATGTAAGGACGCTCCTCACCCGAGGATCACAGATTAGAGCAAGTCTTGCCTCTTCTTAGGGTTTAGAAGCTGCGGCATCAACATAAATACCTGTGAAGAATGGTATGCAGTGTTTGGATTAACACGGAAGGGTAATTGTGCAGGATGTTTCACTCCTTCAACTATTTCTGTTTTTTTGTGCATTGAAACGCCCGTTGCAAAACTTTTATGTTCAACACTGCCAGCGTTATTTTTCTGTAGATTCCTTATGTCCATCAGGGCGAAATCGCATGTAGCGTGTCAAAATATTGACTGCGGTCCTGGTTTTTGTACAGTTTTACTGGCAGTAATTGTAACTGGACGACAAAAGTGCTTTCTTCAATCGCATCCAAGACATCAAACAATCCCGCATTTCCTTTTTTTTTATCATTATATTCAGTACGGTCATCACATATACATCTACGGGTCTAGGCCAACTTGTCGAAAGCCAACTCGTCGGCGGCCCATTCGTTGAATAGGAAATTTGTCGAATAGAAAAACTCGGCGCAGAGGCTAACTGGTCGCTGCTTTTTAAGGGTCAAAATATATAATTTCTTTTTTTTTTATTTTAATGCAAACATTTCTAAAAGCCGCACGGTAATTCACCTCCAGTGTGCTCTTTCTTACCGAAGACAACAACTTGCCACTTTCGCCGCTTTCACGGTGCAGTGAAGCAGGGACGTAGACAGGATATTTTTTTCTTTTTTTTTTTTTGGGGGGGGGGAGGGGGAGGGGGGGGGGAGGGGGGGCAGGTGAAGTGGCTGGAATGTCCATGACTTGGAATGCGTAGAGGAGGAGAGGGGGTCAAAATGCGGGTGTATTTTATAGGATCCGCTGGATTTCGGGGGGGGGGGGGGGGGCATAAGCCCCAGAGGCCGCCTCCCCCCCCCCCCCCCCCCCCCTGTCTACGCCACTGCAGTGGGGGACGGTCACCACGTCGCGCGTGTATCACTGGGGTGCGTGCTACCCGGTCCACCAGTTCACGCCCTTTCGCGGCGACAGTCTGCGGCGGTTCATTGCAAAAAATAGGAAAGAACATTAACAAAACGACGATCCCGAGATGGCATAAGTTTTAACTTAAGATTGTTTCCTGTCTTCGCCCTCTTGTGAATTCTTTTTTTTTTTTCTTTAATTTTCTAACTTAACGAGGTCGCCGCGCTTAGCCCAGACAAAGATAAAAATGTAAGTCAAAAGTAAGGAACCACAAACTTTTACCTCGAACCGTCATTTAACCCATTCGACCAATCGCCCTATGACAGGTCGCCCCTTTCGACTAGATTCCCTTCAACGAATCACCCTATAACGAATTGGCGTATTTAACGAACTGACCGTCAACCAGATGGCCGTCGATCTGTTGGTTTTCGACGAGTTGGTCGGATCCCAACATCTACATATGCGCAATGTCTCAAATGGCTGTCATTGAAGAGTTAACTGTCGATCACATAATTTCTCAATTAAGATGCACAATCTGAACAAAAAGGAACCGTTGATAAAGATAATTTAGCAAAAAATCACACTAGAAGCATGCCAGTATTTTTTAATTATCATGGTGGTTTATTATCGTGTTTTTATTCAAGGTAGGCTTTTAAACTGTGCGCCTCTTCACAAGTCACCATCTTTTTGGCATCAACTCCATAACAATTCATAGTCACCCACACTTTATATACTGGGAACTTTCGCTTCTTCATTCTAATTACCAAAATGATAAACATGATGCAACTGATGATTTTATCAAGCTTGGTAAATTCAAGGATGCTTCTAAAAGCAAATGGGTGCAAGACTGTCCATGATTTTTCAAGTTCCAAAACCAGGATAGAGAACTAGTAAACCTACCTAAAAAAGGGGAAGACACCCATTGTTCCATTGATTGGTTTTAGCTAAGTGGGACAAGAAGTTTTTTAAAGCCTCGAGGAAAATTTAAAAAAAAGTAAACTTGAAATATTAGTGAGCGAAAAATGAGCACTCTTAACAGTGCTTTGTCTATGAAAAAAAAAAAACGCAAAAAAATAATATCAGTTAGCAACATTGAAGCCCGGGATCAAAACCTTCCAGACAGAAAATTTTCAATCGTACGCCACAAATGCAAAAAAAAAAAAAAAATTAGGGGCGAGGCAGCGAAGCTGAACGAAGACCCATTCAACCCATGAGAAACAAGGGCGGAGTCGGGGGAGCCCTCACTTTAGGTTGTGCAGGGTCTCCGCTAGATGGCGACCCCGAAACCAGCGCGAACGGGGGCGAAGCGACTTATTGTCTGCTATAAACAACTGCTTTTTGACGGTGCGAAAGCAATCTATAAAATCACGCGCTTAACCTCAAAGCACGATTCCTGGAATACGTCTCCGACTGGTGTGTTTAGCGTCCTATGCTGCCCATGCGTCAAAAGTGGTCCCGAAGGGCAAACAAAGGACGTCACAGAAGCCGGAGTGCCATGCTGTTGCATGTCGCGATCCTGGCGGTGGGCCGTAAAACTGCTGGCGAAAAGCACGATCGAACGCGAGTGTCGCTGTCGTCACGGCGTACCAACTCCTGGTTGCTGAAGCTTCCGCGAACTGTCACATCGGAGAGCGACCAACAGCAGAACAGGCGTCTGCCGCTTCAACCACGGCTGCTGGGAGTGGGACACCACCAGGATCCCAACCGGCGACAGCATGGCACTTCTATGACGTCATCAGGCGGAAATCGAGAGACCACCTTTTTGGACGCGGTAAACACACCAGTCGAAGAAAATAATTGGGGTTGTGTGAATATTTACACAGCGTGTATTTGGTCAGCCATTTCAAAGTGGCGACGAGTCACTAGCTGTAGATGAGCAATTTAGCCAGTGCAGTACAACCGCTAGCCTGGGGTCTTTAACGTTCACCACGCACTAGTGATACACGACCAATCGGAAACACGTTCTATGCACCATAATTTAAAGGGGTCCTGCAATCATATTTAAGCCTCTACCTTTTTTTGTGGTTTCCACATCTCTTGTAATTCGAGCAAGCCAGCGGGCACGGAGAGATTAACTAAGTATATCAGTGCGTCATATTTTAACCGGACGACGCGGAAACCTCCTCCACCTACAGGTGCGACCCGCAGTGCCGAAAGCATGCGATATGTGAAGTCTTTGGTCTTGGACTTACTACAGGTCAGAGCCACTAAAAGCTCCTTTTTAATCGAAATACAAAATATGTGTCGCGAACCGTTTCAATTATTTATGAAAGTAGTTTTGTTCACTATTTTAGATCAGAAAACAAATGCAATTTATAAATTACGGAAACAAGGAATGACCCGTCAACATACCCGCCACCAAGCGGTGGAAAAGGTGGCGCATACTAGAAAGGGCTAGTGGGATCATGCGCTGACGAGCGGCGAACGTAGAACGGTCCCGGATGTACGCGGCGGCGCTGCAGTCGTATGAGGGCTCTAGGATCCGACTGGTTCCGAGCGTTCCGAAGGTCTTCGGCGAGCAGCTTTGGCTTACGGCTTGGCCGTTTGGCGGTATGGCAGCGCGAACTGGCTCCCGTTTCGAACTGATTTTTAACCCGTGTTTGCTGTCGTTTGTGGCCAATGAAGTGTCATGCCGAATGAGCGTTTAATCGCGCAGCAAATGCCATGCGAGCCGCCCCAACTGCCCGCTTCATACAGCCTATCCTGAACATGCTTTAGCGGCGCACTCTCGAGCCGTCGACACAAAGTGCGGCAGCCGTGAGCGCTCGCTGAGCTCACTACCTCTCCTCTGGTTCATGGCACTCAAGCGCCCAAGGACGTCATGAAGGAGGTTATTTTTTGCTTGTTTTTGTATTTTTAATTTACCTATAACTTTTAAAATAAAGCGAAATTGGAGAAAAGAAAAGTTTCATTAAGTTACTACGTTCAGTGCGCTCAGGTTCGGTGCAAAATAAAAACTAGCAAAAAAAAGTCCTTGGAGGGCCCCTTTAAAGGGTACTCCGGCGATTTTTGAGCTACCTCACCTAACTATATTTTCTGACTCGTCGGCCTTTACCCTTTTTGGTATGCTATTTAGTATCTTGAAATTCAAAATAGTTATTGCGAAATCAGCAAATGAAAATGATGCAAAAACCAAGATTCAAATATACCCGCCCTTTTCAGTGCCGTGACGTCAGTGGAAGGCAAGCTTGTCAGTCGGGCGAGCAGTCTAAAAAGTAGAATATGCCAATCATTCGTTCCGTGCTGGAGCGCGGGGACTGGAGCGAGCTTCCAAAGCATTCATTTGACACTATGAAACTGCTTCAAATCCGTTGGGAACTAATTCTACAGTCCAAAGAGTGAACTCCTGCGCTTCCACTGACGTCACTTTTTTGTTGTTGCCAGTAGAGACTTTCAGTTTGAAAAACATGGTCAGGACCAAAATTGTAAATTCAATAACTTTGTGAAAAAAAATTATTTTGACCTAATATTTGGGATACTATTTTGGCGATGTTGTTTGGCGAGTTTAGCAAAATTTCAAGCAAATCGGGGACCATGAAGAAATCGGCGGAGTACCCCTTTAAGGGTGTGCTCCGTGGTTAAACAAACGCATGCCGACAGCGAGCATTCGCCAAATCTCTTTCATGCCTTGAAGACAAGGTTTCATGTGACACGATACTTTATTCACAGCTCGTGCTAATAGTAACACGTGGATACCTCCTATGGTCTCTGGAAAGTACGACTTATTGGCATCTAACTGCTCATTCACACTGGAAGCGGATCCGCGTTCGGAAAGCGGTTGCGAACGCGGTTGTATAAAGATTCAGTACAATTGCACGCGCACCCGATGACATCAGGTGCGCGTGCAATTGTACTGGATCTTCATACAACCGCGTTCGCAACCGCTTTGCGAACGCGGATCCGCTTCCAGTGAGAATGAGCGGTAAGAGCAATGCCGCCGTCTACCAGCCTACGGATCATACGAGTGTTGACAAGTGTTGTAGCTTCTCAGACGAAGACGCCAAGTAAACGTTCTGGCCTACGTATTTGTGTGACATTGACCATGACGCCAGCTTGTAAACTTTGACCCTCATTAAACGGAACGGGTTGCAACAATAAGAACATGATTAACTCTTTTCCCTTTGTTTCTTACTCGAGGACAATAATGTTGAAAGTAACGCCACAAAAGTAACGGATTACTTTTTTGGGTAACGGTCAGTTACTTTTATGGGAGGGTAATTGTAATTGTAATAAATTACCATTTAGCCTTGAGTAATTGTAAATGTAATTCCTTACTAGTTTTCAGTAACGTGTACTAGTCTGCCGGTAATGCCGTTCCTCGTGACGCGTTAGCGCCAACACGTAACCAGTCGTGCTTTTGCCGGAGAAAAGCGCACGCTCCCGCGTTAGATACAAGTGGGATCTGCAGTGTACATTGGGCCCACTGTACTGAACGAACCTTGACGAGATAAACTCTCTTTTGTCTATAGTCCAAAAGAAACAAATGAGAAAAACTGAATCCTTCTTTTTTCCAGATAACTCTGTGCTCTGACGAACTGTTTCATAAAATACTGGGTTGTTCTGTTTTTTTTTTTTTTTGGGGGGGGGGGGGGGGGGGGGGCGGGGGCTTTTATTGTGCCGTCGTGAACTCGATCATTCGGAGTTTTTTCAGATAAATCCGAATCGACGAACATTTTTAAGGCAAATGTTTTCTGGTGTTTATCGGATTTATCCAAAAGCACTGAACCTCGGACCTTATAAAGCATGTGGTGCTCTAAAGGTTGGGGAGAAAAATGATCCTGCTAGTTATTAGTGAGCCGAAGAAAATCTGTCCTGCTTTTTCACTTTAAAAAGAAAATTATGCGAGCACACTTTCCTGTAGAAGATGGCGGCAGCTATTCGAGGCAATAGACAGAAGGCTGCCAGCGAATCACGAAGCTCACACTACTGTTACTTCGGAAAAATATGCACGGGGAAGCGAGTGAAACGTCGGCTCAGAGTCTGCGCCCACGTTCTGCGTGAAATCCCATTCTGAGCTTCGTTCTCTGCTGAGACTCTGGTATTGGTCGTGATGATTCGTTGTCTCGTGTTCTGTGACAAAGGGAACTCACAGACCTTTTTTTAGTCTCGAGTGTGTGTTTAACGTCATTGCATCACGGTGTTGTCAAGATATCCTCTTTATTTAATCCCACCGACATCACTTTGATTGGAAAGAGAGACGCAATGCCGGTAGACATAATTTTTTATCAGCGCTTACCGGCAGGGGGTCCCCGCCTAGCGTTGATTGGCGCGCACTCCATTGCGCAACGTTCCGCAGAACGTGCCAAGGGCTGCCGACGTGTCATGGTCGTTCGAGCCGAGTTATTAGCCGCGGTGTCACAGCTCGAGGAAAGAGCGATGATTGCTTGATGGAACGATGGTACCGGTTACGTGACCACGTCACCTGCAGGGCCAACCCTCAAGCAGGAACACAGGCAATGATGCCCTTATGAAGTTCCGTGTTTTAATGGCGCCAGCCCCTAAAATTGGATTCCTTTTTTTTTTTTTTTTGAGGAAGGGGTAATAATTTAGGGCACGCAACACATGGATATGGTGTACCAGATATTGACGTTTCTGACCCAAAGTTTTTGTAGCATTAAGTAGTTTTGACTCATCTCTACTCTTCATATAGCCAATTTAACATATTTGGTGTTAATCCGCACGTAAACTAAATGAATGAATGAATGGATGGTCAAGCGGTAGCATTATGTTTTCTTCTCAATATCTGCTCATGTAGTGCATCCCCTGGATACTTTTCGGGTCAATAAGATGAAATTAAATTTAATATACGTTAT
Organism: Ixodes scapularis; assembly: GCF_016920785.2. Classification (NCBI taxonomy): domain Eukaryota; kingdom Metazoa; phylum Arthropoda; class Arachnida; order Ixodida; family Ixodidae; genus Ixodes; species Ixodes scapularis. Next base: position 1,991,452 of record NW_024609872.1, read on the forward strand.
CTATAGCATGAATGTAAATTCTCTTCATTCGATTGAATTTCATTTCATTTACATTTATTTGTGTTCTGGACACAAAGCCACACGAGCCGCTGATTCTTGGAGGACGCAATACAATAAATTTATTGCCGGGAAACAGAAAAAGGTACGCCCGAGTAGAGATGTTAGGTTGTTTTGATTCCGCACCTCAATGGAGCACCTTGAGCTGCCATCGAGAACCGGGGGGAGATCGTGGAAGATGTGGTCCAGATGCTGTTTCGAGTTGAAGACTTCTTGTTGTTTGCCGACGGCGGAGAGTTAACGGACTTGAAGGCGATGTTATAATTAATTCAACCAAAAATAAACTTTACCTCAACAAAGCAAAAAGTTACACAAAAGGAAATGACACACGGCAACTAACTGCCCCGCGCGGCTTAAAGTAGTTAAGCGGTTACAAAAACGGACGTCAGTGTCCTCCCGCGCGCGGTGAGGACAGCGGCTCAGCCGCAGAGCAGGGGCTGTCGCGCACGACCATAGTAACGCGGCCAACCGCGGGAGAAAACCACTGGGCCACTCGGGCCCGCTCGAACTCCTCGATTTTCCGTCCCGTCGGCGTTTATGACATTGCGCCGAAACCTGCCCCATCCAATCAGGGTCTATATTCCGCGACCACTTTTCTTGGAGATGCAGGCACGCGTTCCCTCTCCCGCTTGAGCGCTGGATAAAGTTCTGCGCGTGCTCTCCTCCTCTCCCCGGAAATGCCAAGTTGTCGCGGAGGACAGTCAGAATCCCGTTGTGTGCAGGCCCCGAAGCACTCTCAACCGATCGGACGGGCAAAACCACCCTCGCCAGTAGGCCGAAAGGTCCGCCAGCTCCAAGGACAGGTCCCACCGCTAGAGTCCATGTGCTAAGACACGAGCCCCAACTCGTTTATGGTCGGAGAAAATAAACTGACGCCGATGATTCCAGGGAGAATCGCCTGACGCGTGCATCACGGGGAAAACAGTCGCTCCGAGTGTGAGCATCAAATGCGTTCAAACCAACAGATAAATGGAGAACTTACCAGACAAAACGCACATGGGTCTCGCGAACGTAAGTGCAGCAAAACGATCAAACTGGATTCCAAGAATACGGGGACGGAGGGTTCACCCGTGCTGCGTCTTCGTCTGCGCGTAAACCTCTGTAGCGCTCGAGACACCCGCAGCCAGCCCTTACAGCCATTGGAACTTGATCCGCGGACTGCACCGTCATGGCCTGCGCCCGAGGCTCGCGTCCACAGCACTCCGTCTGATTTACGATACGGCCTGCCCCTTGATTTGTGCACTTAAGAGTTATATGCAGGCTGTGTAGGTTTGTGAGTCTAGATGCAACGGTCCTTGGGTTAGGGGGAAGACTTGTGGGGCAATGAATGACCCATCGTGGGAAAGACAGAATCTCGCCGTTGGCGAAAAAACTATAGGTTCAAGACGTACCGGAACGGTATAAACAAATTCTTCAAGCAAAACGCCGTCTCGGTGGCGCTCACAATGTGACTACTTCCACAGCCCGCTATGAGAAATTCTAACATATATTCAATTCAATTTTCTAGGGTGTCAGCGCGCCGGATCTCACAGCACATGCAGCGAAAGCTAGCTCTGCGGTGCATCGCGCAAGTTCCGTCTCCTGGCGGCTTCGTTCTGGGCAGGAATTGCACCGGCATGCATGGGCGTAATCGCTATGCGGAAGAATACGCGCTGAAAGGGTTTGAATGAAATACCGCATCGTCTAAATAAATACTTGCATTTTTAAAATTTTATATTAGCAGGATAAAATGGGTTCTAAACTAGTCAAATTGTTCGCCTAATGTGGATACAATTTTAGGCCGAATGGTGTCTCGTTCTGTAAAACGTCCTGGCTACTGATTCAACTTCGATCGCTTTTTTTTTATGAAGTTACATTGAGCAATTTAAACAAATCTCGCTCTTATACAAAAATTTCAAAGGCTCACAATCTGCACCAGAAGTCGCCTAATGTGGATACAATTTTAGGCCGATTGGTGTCTCGTTTTGTAAAACGTCCTGGCTACTGATTCAACTTCGATCGCTTTTTTTTTTATGAACTTACATTGAGCAATTTAAACAAATCTCGCTCTTATACAAAAATTTTCAAAGGCTCACAATCTGCACCAGAAGTAGCGTTAAAAGTCTAGCAACGTACGCACTACACAAGCTTACTTTTTTAAGCCCATAACATAAGCTATCCCCGAGATTATCGGAAAAAGGGGGGGGGGGGGGGGGGAGGATAAAAACATTGAGTAAATGTAATTTTAAGCAGTCAAAAAAAAAAAACTGTGGGCATGTTTTTGTTGTACTACCGTTGAGTTAGCACTCAGCATTGTGGTGGGAGCAAATAGCACTAGTAAAACATTTTCAACAATACCAAGCACGCATACACAAGAGGTGAACCCTAGTTCGGTTCCTTGAAGTCACTTTCTCCATAGGTTGTAACATAAGTCAAACCCCTCATTCGTTAAACTGTTTAAATGCGCATTTGGTAGGATCAGATTGATACTAAAGCAGAAGAAGAGAGTTGGACTCCTAAGCACCACTGCTAGCAAAAGTACAGGATGAGGCTGGCATTCGGAATTGGCCTTTTCCTTACTGTCTGCGTCACAAACTTGCGTTTGGTTGCAATTGACTGCTTGTGCAGCCCTGTGCAGCCTTCTGCTCGCGTACGACGTCGACGATGATAATCATTTTGATGATGATGATGAAGTTCTGGCTGTTTCCCTTTGAAACGGGCGGGCTTCAACCGGTTTCATGCCCAAGTCTGCTACCCTACGAGTCTTAATGGCCCGGTGTGGTACGTCTTCTACCACCACTGTTCTAATATTATTCTCGTGTCCCTTAGAGTCGCTGAATGTTCTTAGACTACCAAATTTACCAAAAGTCAATCCCGCAGAATTCAGTTCTGATTGGCTGGTTTAGCCCTTGGTGGAAGTTATCAGTCGGCCATTTTTGAGGATCGGCCCAAAACAACAAAAAACTTGTAGAAAACATTTCCGCCTTACCACGGGTACGGCGGGTACACACGAGTGGGAGCTCTGGACATCGATGAGTTAAGACCAGACATGTACAAGTTACTAAAAAAAGTAATTAAGTTAAGTGACTGAGTATTGGCCTCAAAAGTAATTTGAGTGAGGGCGTTTTCAGATAAGATCGAAATACCATGTCCGATGACCATTTTTAATTTTGATAAAATATATTTTGTTGGCGTCACGCCCACAAATTTGTAGGCACCCTCTCAGTTAAGTGAGCCTTTTGCGTTTCGCGCGATGTTGACATTTCGGGCGGCTTCCCCCAAGAAAACTGTTCTGGCTACGGGTCTAGAAATATTTACTGACAAGTCAGGCACAGGACGGATACACAAAAAGTATTAATCACCAAGTATTAGGGTTGTTATTTTGAGAAAAAAATCTCAAACACGGCACATTACGCAGTAACGTTCTGGATTAACGATTTGTTTTCTCTGTATCTCTAAAAGCTAAGGCTTTAAACGTTTGCCAGTGTGTTGCCCTGTATATAATTCATATGGGCCTAAAATATCGTTGTCTTGGCAACCAGGAGAAATTTACAAGGATTTCTCACACGGGGGCACTTAACTAAAGATTCATTATTTTGAAAATCATTAGAAAAAAAGGCCACCGTAAATTTTCTTTAAACTCTCCGAAATTAACATTTATAATATGCAGTATGTACTAACAGAGTCTGCAAAAAAAAAAAAAAAAAAAAACAGCCACAACGGCTGCTATTTGCACAGCTCGCACAAACGCAAAATGGCTATAGCCCACTTACGTAAAACGTGCTTAGATATGCGGCTCTTCTGACTTCCGTAACAAAAAAATTCTGGCGTCTATCTTTTTTTTTTAGCTGGGAGGCTAATTTCTGGTTCCGCATTTCCCTCCTTTCGAAGCTACAATTAGCTGACGAGCGTACTTCCTTCCTCGTATGATCGGGACGCGTTGTTCTTCCGGTGTCGCCCGCGAAGGCAGTTGATGCTCCACTGATAGCAGTCACACTGCTGTCACCGAGACATTTTTCTGAGCGTATCATACTGCGCTTTACACTAATTCCGACCGCAGCTGGCGCGAAGCTATAATAAAATCAATAAAGCAGAGCAAAAAAAAAAAAATTGGGCCGTCCAGACGTTTGTCGTCTTTGTAGATTTGCTGTAATCCAATAAACGAATCACGCACAAAGAATAATAAGAAAAAAAAAAACAGGATTATGTCTATTTAGAGTGCGCGGTTGGCAGCGCTACTTAAACAACTCAGTTGGGAAACTGCCATAGAGCTTGCTTTGAAAAAGTGGCTCCGATCTGTACTGAAGAACCGAACTAAAGGCGATAGCAACGCCGCCATTTCTACCTCAGCGGTCACTCCGGGAACCGCACGGCTGCACGTATTGGTTCAGGTCGAGCCACTGATCTCTATGACAATTGCTGGATCGCGTTTGCCTGCTGCGCGAATCCGGCCACTGGCGGCCATCTTTTTGGTAGAGTTGTATTACCCCTAGCCAAGGTACAGCTGCTGCAGCCACTATCATCCATCCACGGCAGACAGCGTTGTGGCAGGTGTGGAGGCAGGCTGCCATCAAAATAGCGTGGGAGATATGTCGTGCTTGATTGAAATTGTTGACGAAACATATTTCGGAAACCCGGCGTGAACGGTAGCCAAATTTTTGAGGACCCGGTGGAAGTTTCACGAAACTGCAGCACCGGGGAAAAGCAGCACAGCACGCATCCTAAGTCGCATCGAAAGAAGCATCGAAAGCAGACGCCGGTACGGAGTCTGTTTTCTATATGAGCTGCGCTACTTTTCCCAGGTGCTGCGCTTTCGTAGAACTTTCGCCGGGTCCTCAAAATGAGGCTACCGTTCACGCCGAGTTTCAAGAATCTTGTTGGTCCAACAACTTTAATCAAGCACGAAATATCACCCAGGGTACAGAGTACTAGATCCATGGCTATTTTATGGCAGCCTGCCGCCATTACGCTGTCCGACACATTACTATGATGGCTAGAGATAATAAAATTCTACCAAAACGATGGCCGACCATGGCCGCATTCCCGTCCATAGGCGGAGCTGGTCAAACGCGATGCAGCAAATAGACATAGATGTCAGTGGGTCGAGCCGCGCAAAAGCCGATGGCGCCGTCTTGCAGTGCCATTCCGCAGTAGCAATATAATTGCGATAAATGAACTTTTATGTTTTGACTTTTCGCTAAAGGGTGGCGCTCTTATCGTATTTAGTTTGGCCTCGGTGGACGCGAGCGGTTTTATTTTGAAGTGTAAGTTTCCCAACTGAGTGTTTTGGTAACGTCGGTGGTTGGTTCAGCCGATCGCATCAAACATACGAAGACGACGGGTATACCAGACGGTGCACTTTGGGTGGAGGCATCGCCATGAGCCGATGCCTCCATCGGCTCGTGGCGTCGGCTGCGCTTGGACTTCGCGCGAGACGGAGTACAGTGCGCCAAAAGTGTCGGCAACATTGTTAAGGTGGAATAGAGCGACAGAAGGTTAACGTCGACGATGGTGTGCTGGCTTCAAAACCAGGGTGTTGAACCGGAACCGTTTTTTTTTTTGCCGAACTGGAACTGAACCGAACCGAAATCGTCGCCGCCATCTTGGAACTGAACCAGAACCGAACCGAAAAAAATATAACGGTAACCGGTTCAAAACCGTTCATAATAAATTGTTTTCTTTTCTGTTAGTATCACAAAATGAATATATGAGAATAAAAAATTGGCAGCTGTATCTTATCTATTGATCAAATCGTCATATACAGAATTGCAATGTATGACAAATTGTGGGTTTTCGTGGCGCTTTTGTGTTGGTACTATGATTCACTATCTGTCACGTTGTCATGTGACGTCATGGTGCCAATACATGCTGTCGAGTAATGTCACGTGATCCCGTGACGTCCCGTGACTCACTGCGTCAAGTCGATTTAGTTTGAGGAAGTCACTAGATGTGTTAACCTTGTTGACAACGTGACGTTACATAAAATCACGATTTTGCACCGAGAGTCACGTGGCACCATTGACGTAAGCGATTTTCATAACCCCGAGTCGAGTGCTCGGGTTAATGACAATCAGCATCGCCAAATATTCGGGTAACGGCTCGTGTTCAATTAAATATGATAATACTCCAACTCTTACAATATATGAAGCTCAGCCCAAACTTTCGCTCTCCAAACCCTGGCGCATGGCTATGATGAACACTGACGGCATATAATTAGCGTCAAATCACATGGCCGCTTGTTCAAATTGCGAGTTTATTTATTTATTTATTTATTTATTTATTTTATTTACAAGAAACCCTGCAGCGCCTAAGCATTAGAGCAGGGGAGTGGGATAATAATACAATCAGACGTCAGTATACGTCATCACAGTACACTTCAGTAACGAAAAAACAAAAAATCCACACAATATAACCTTTTTTTTTTTTTTACAGTTTTACAGCGGGCACACACGTTTGAACTCATCATCACAGGATGTTTACACGTCAACATAACACTCTTCAATACTGCATGTACAGATTCACAATTCATTCAAGAGTTTCAAAAAAGTTTCATTATCAACCGATACCATATCTGCAGGCAATTCATTCCATTCGCCTATCGCTCCTGGAAAAAAAGAAAACTTCACGTAGTTTGTCCGGCATTTTATTTCACGTATTTTCTTGCTCTGATCCTTTCTATGTAAGATGTAATGAGGCGTTTTCAGGTATACAGATTTATCAACCCCAGTTAAGTTATTGTATATCGCATGAATAAGTTTTAGTCTGCATTTCCTGCGTCTGGTATCAAGATGCTCCATTTCAATACAAGCTTTCATCTGCGTTACACTTTGAAACCCAAAATATTCGTTAAGGATAAACCTTACTGCTCGATTTTGTACACCCTAAATCTTATCCATAAAGTGTTTTTGGTGCGGATCCCATACGGCGCTTGCATACTCTAAATGGGGTCTTACCAATGCACGATATGCTGCTTCCTTTAGAAGTTGGGGAGCTGTACGCAGGTTTCGGATAACTAAACTAAGAATTTTACCAGCCTTATTTAATATCATATCTATGTGATGATTAAAGGTCAAGTCTTCAGAAATAACAACTCAAGATATTTAAACTCTGACACTTTTCGAAGGGGATCGCTTCCAATGACGTAAGATGAATCAATAGTACTTTTTTTTTTACTAAAGGTCACATGAACGCATTTCCCTGCGTTTAAACGTAGCCTCCAGTTCTGGCACCATATACTGATACAGTCCAAGTCCTGTTGCAACTGTAGTACGTCGTTAGTGTTTCTTATTACGCTGTAAATAACGCAATCATCTGCGAATAGCCTGATGTTAGAAAGGACAGAGGATGCTATATCATTAATAAAGATTAAAAATAATAGTGGTCCCAAAACAGATCCCTGAGGGACACCCGAAGATACGTCTACAAATTTTGATTTTTCCCCCCTAGGACGACACATTGTTTCCTTTCACTTAAGTAATCTTTTATCCATGCGAGTACAGTACTATCAATATTAAGTGCGCTCAGTTTATGTAACAACAAATCGTGCGAAACGGAATCAAATGCTTTACGAAAGTCCAAAAAAATAGCATCAGTTTGTAGCCTATTTTCCGCTACACTAACCAGATCATGAAAAAGTTCTATTAATTGAGTACTGCAAGAAACGCCCTTGCGAAAACCATGTTGGTTTGGACAGAAAAAAAGACTATCTTCTAAGTGCTTCATTATATTACTATACGTGATATGCTCCGTGACCTTACATCCTATACAACTCAGCGAAATAGGCCTATAATTATCTACTGTCGATTTTGATCCACCTTTATGAACTGGCACAACATGCGTTTTTTTCCATTCTTTTGGCAATAACCCTGGTTCAAGAGATTTGCAAAAAATGTATGTACAGGTATTTGGACACTATACATGAACAAGCTTTCAATACCTTAGGGGACAACTCATCCGGACCAGAGGCCTTTTCCACCTGCAGGGAGTCTAAACACTTTTTATTCCCTCTACCGTGATTGTGACAGGAGGCATTATGTTTTTCACTTTATCCCTTATCACTGGCAGATTGCCAACGCCGTCTCCGTCTAGGAATATGGACTTAAAGTAGTCATTGAAACAGTTAGCTTTTGCAGAGTTATCAGTTCTGACTGTGCCAGAAACAGTAATGTTAGGAATGCCGGTTGTCTCTTTTCGCGTTTTCCGCAGATAACTCCAGAATGCTTTGGCATTTGTGCTGATAGCGTTTGCAAGTCCAGCAAAATATGCCTCCTTAGCATCACTTATGGCCTTCTTATAGACGCTTTCTAGTTCTCTTAGACGATGCTCAAGGTTAGTGCAGGGGTTATTTTTATATTTTTTTATACATACGGGAGCGTTGTTTCACTACTTTTTTAGTTTTTCTGTTCATCCAAGGTTTAGCAGGCTTCGATTTGTCTATCATGTGCTTAAAGGGAATGTGGTTGTCAATGAGTGATGATAGCAAGCTTTTAAATCTGATCCACAATGCGTCAACATCCTCAGATAAAGATTCTGCCGTGTACATGTCCAGTTCACTCTCAAGCTTGCTTATGATTTCATTGTAATTGGCTCTATTGTACATGTACACTTTTTTAACATCACAGCTAGCAGGAACCAACTGAGGCAGGATGAACTTGGCACTATGTTATGGTCACTTATACCAGGTAAAACACTCACACATCGTACCACGCTTGGATCATTGCATAGTATTAAATCAAGAATATTAGTTCCCCTTGTAGGGGACAAAACGTACTGTTCAAGACCATACGTATTAATGACATCATAAAAGGCTGAAGAATTTCCACAGGGTGGTATTGCTCCATCCCATTTCAAACTTGGCAAATTAAAATCTCCAGCCAAAATAATGCGGTCATCAGGAAGTGAAGCCAAGACAGAATCTAATGTCTTTATAGTTTCATTACTTGCTCCAGGGGGGCGGTAGAAGCAACCCAGTGCCATCGTACCCCTATCAGGCGTAGTCAATCTACACCACACAGATTCTACATCATTACACTGAATGTCGATTTCAACACTGTCCAACGACTCTTTAATTATAATAAACACCCCCCCCCCCTCAATGATGCCTATCTTTTCTATATACCCGATAGTCCGTAGGAAATATTTCACCGTCCTTTACCGCGTCATCCAACCATGACTCAGTTCCAAAGACTATGTCTGGGTTTAAAGCTTGCAGCAGACCAGTGAAGTCATCAACTTTATTTTTGATACTTTGAAAGTTTAGCAGGAGAACAGTGTATTCAGTCATACACTTCTTTGCTGTTAAGGGTCGTCGTTTTTTATTTAATTTCGTTGCAGATTGTGTATCTTCATCCCAGACATAGACTTCACCGTTTACGATCAACTTATCGTGCACCAGGGAAACTTTATCTTGACTTTTTTGCTTTCTTGCCTTGCCAACATTCCACAGCTTCCGTCGAATTTCTCTGACACGTGGTGAAAAGTCCTTCGAAATGCCATAGTTGCAGCCCTTCAATTTCTTACCGCTGCTAAGAATTTTGTCAATATCCTTATAGGATGCAAAGTTCGCAATGATCGGGTGATTTTTGTTAGGTCCATACTTTCCCATCCTGTGCACTCTCTGCGTTTCCCCAACCGATATTTGCAACTTATCCCGACAGAAGGCCCGGATCACATTTTCAGTTGTTTCCCAACTCTCACGTGGATCACGATCTTCGATACCGTAAAAGATAAGATTTTGCCGTCTGTTTTGATTTTCTAAATCATCTAGTTTTCTAGCCATGTCATCCACGTTTTCTGAGTGTGATTGGGCCTGGTTATAAACCCTAGCTGTATCCCTCTCAACATGCTCAAACGCCTACATTTTTAATTCTAATGACTCGATCCTTGCCCCAAAATTGCCGATTAGGCCATCCAAGTTCGCTTGTTTCTTTTCTATGTCGTCTAGTTTGCTCAAGATAGTAACTTGACCCTCTTGTAAGTTCTTTAGAATGGCGGCCATGTCAGCGTCAGGGCCAGGATTCTCCTCAACATCTCCGGCCAAAAGCAGTAGCTTTAAGAAAAACACTCTTTCTGGTGCGAGTAACATTTTTGCTCTTTGTGGGAAAGGCAGCAGCAACAAGAAGCGATCATCACAACCGGTAGCAGGGAACTTCCACCCTTACCTGTAGCAAACAGAAGTGCCTGATTACACACATGTTGGTGCGATCGCTGCCGCCTTTCCCGCTGAAGCCAGCACGGCCAAGTAGAGTCCCTTTGTGCATTCCAGACAGGAAGTCGTCCGATGTTCCCGAACGGACGTGACGTTGATAATCATGCCCACAGTGATAGGCATTCCAGCAGTGACGAGGCTGGCGAGTGTGGTCGACGAGTAGATCCCGAAGATCGCCTGGCTTGTGCTGCATGACACAGCCGATCCCAAGGAGCAGCAGCTGTAGCAAACAGAGCAGTTGAGGAGGGGATCGACAGCTGCCTCTTTCTTTGATTTTTTCTGCATTTGCTTTTGTCCAGAGGGGAAAACTAATGGATGTTTCCGCAAGCTACCAGCGTCAGGGGTTACTTCTTAACAGTATTTACTGTAAGTACAAAAAAAAAATGCAGCTCGACCAATTTTACATTATTGAGGCACCCAAACATTTTTCATTGTAGCTGAACTGCATCCGAAAAATGTCCCCGAGAATAGAAGTATTGAAGTGACTAAATGCGACTTATTAATATGACGTTACATAGAACTACGTGTATGTACGAGGGAAATACCTGAAAAAAAAATCCTAGTGGCTTTAGAGGGACAACTGAACGTTGGCAGTCGCTCTAAATCTTACACTAGCGTTGTTCTCAAATTATAGCCCAAGTTTCGACCACTGTTTATATTGCTCAAAGGAACCATAAAAAGATTTTTATACATTCACTAAATACTGCTTAGAATCACTCCCTAGCGTTAATAACTGAATGAACTTGGCTTTGCTCTTCTTTATAGGCAATGGCAGTCGCCGAAATATTAGAGAAATATGAGCATCGTTCATCCCTCAACTCGGATCCAGAAGCGGCCACGTCGCCTGGTGCCTATTCTATGCCGGCAACGTTAATCATACCCCCGCGCTGGGGTTGGAAAGGAAGAAAACGCGTGCTGGAGCTCCAGGCATTGTTAGAGTTCGGCTACTCTCATCACCGCAATGGTTGGACACGAGCCACTACAGAAGTGTCCGCCGAGGCATTGATTGTTACGAGCCAAAGTCGACTGCTCACGCAGTTCTCGTGTCCAATTCATGAACCGCGCTCGACTGTCATCATGGGGGTGGTTTTGATCCAGTAATTACGATATCAATCTTTGCGAAGGCAAGACTAAAAGAAATAGTCTCATTTTATCCTCGCAATTTCACCGCAAAATAAAAGCTTCTGAATCGGTGGCAGCCTGTGCGAGTATACTCGGGCCAGACTAGGACCAAAACGCCTCTGAAAAGTCATAAACATGCCAACCCAATATTGTTTTATGACCCCTTTAAACTTCACGAGGTGCAACATAAAAGCAATGGATAGGTGCTGTTAACAAATGACAAATACAATTGTCGAATTAGCACACCCAAACGGAGGAGGCAATTTCTCAGCAATAAAAAAAAATATTACCTTGAGGAGTCACAAAAAAAAAAGTGTGTGTGTGTGCGTGTGTGTGTGGGGGGAGGGGGCGGGGTAGTTTTAAAGACACACTGTGTTGTAAAGGTTCCTCTTCCCCGCACCTTCGGAACAGACCAAGAAGCGTGGCCCCGGAAACTACTTTGTTTGCAAAAACACTCTTGCCAAAAAGCACGTTTTTGTCATGCCAGTCGCTCGCGCCATACCTCACGACGATGCATTCATAATAATAATACGTTCCCTTTAAATACTTGAATTTCACTGAGCTTGAACCTCCCGCAGCGTGCATACTATGTTAAACAGTTCAGCTTTCCGGAGAAATGCGATGTTCACAACACTAGCAATAGATGTCCTAATTGTAAAGCTGTGCAGTATTTATAGCAGTCTCGCGGTGATATACGGCAGTCTAGAGAAATGTTAGAGCGCATGACTATTGAAGCATAGTTTGTAAAGGGAGGGCCCAAAACAAGTACATGTAAAACCGAATATGAGATTAGCCTCCCGAGGCAGTATTCGTAAAGTTTCGAGCTCATGCAAACTGACGAAATGTGACTTGCATTACGATTTTGACACCCCTTGTCTGTCCTTCGCGTTATTTATGTAAAATTAGGAATTTCATTGCATGCATTTTATGCATCTCTTTTTGCAGTAATGCGTTCTGTAAGGAAATATTTAGAAAAATACTATTAATTATTTCTCTCTTTTTGCGAATTTCGTGTATTTGCCTTCCGATCTATTATGTGAGCACAGAGTCCTTTTTGGCGCACCCTGCAACCCGATGTTTCACACTGCCCATCAACGAACAAAAAACACGTTAATTTACGCAGACTCAGCAGCTCGCAAAGTAAAATGTATTGATCATTATAAAAATACATTTAATCACTACGTGAATATTGGACAACATAAATAAAGAGGCCTACCACCCTAAAGCAATGCCCCCCCCCCCCCCCCCTTAAATTATCTGAAAGGTGTTCTGCCAATCTTTTCCGACGTTGTTTTCCTCGACAGGCACGTTGTAAGTGATCTGGGACAGCCTTACACACATTCCTGATTTTGAAGCTAATTTTAATAACTATGTGTTTCTCACGCATATAACTTCTCAAACATGTGGAAAACTGTTATTGCCTCTTTTATGTTGTGAACATACGTATTATGTGTCTGTGGGCTGGACAAAACAGAGTACACAGGGGCGCGCGGCGGAACTATGACGAAGACGCACGCAAACCACCAGAAATTTTCCAATTAAGTAGTTGCCTTGTCGAGTAGAACGTGAA